>NC_139660.1:7394912-7429912 GCF_951799395.1 Argentina silus | reverse complement strand
CTCTGTAGAAATGCAGCAGATACTTTGATCAACAACAAAGTGTCACTATGCTACTCAACTTACAGTAGGCTATATACATTGTATAGTACATCGATTGTCAGTTTGCAAACAACAAGTCAACCTCCAATGTTTTCTTTGGCTGTTTTTTATGTTGCCTATAAATCTAACTTTTAATACTTTTTCTGCTTTGCTTTTCCAGCTTCATTACATTCTGAAAATTACAGCTGTAAGACATCGCGGCAGTGCAAATGTTGAGTGAAACTGGCCCTAAGTGAACCTGTAAATTCAATCAGGAAAACTCATGTAACTTGTAAGTCAGATCATGTTGGCGATTGTATGCCAAAGTAGCCTTATCTAAGTATACACAACTGTCTGAAATTACATTTTAAAATATATTCTTGCTAATATATAATTATTTATTTAAAAAAATATATGTTTTCATTTTCATTTAGCCTCCATCTGCCACCCCAAATAACATAGGCTCTGATTATTCTAGTAAAGAAAAAAAGATCCGCACACTCCAGGTTTTACAAACACCCCTGGTAGAGCGCTTCTATTGTTTGACGTTTGGATTATCCAATCCATGGCCGCAAAGCGTCAGGTTTATGTTTGCTCCAGTTCATCTACCAATGAGGGAAGTTCTTTTACAATCACGACGACATATGGCATTTGTAAAAAGCCATCTTGGTAGGGTTAGAATCCCCCTTTACCTCACTGGTTCACTCGTGCGTAATTGCGCATGAGGAGTCAAACCGCATAATGTTAGAAATGTGTTGTGACCGTGTGTCAGCTTGAGTGATTTTTAAAATGTTCTTATTCTGAGTCCTTGAAATATTAGTTTGATTAACACGACTTCCATCTTTGTTGTGTCTTTTTGAACGAGTAAGTGTGAATAGTGTAGTATTGAATATTCTTCTTCAGTTGATATGTCTAAACCATTTATCTTCCAAGTTAAATCGTCGAGACATCTCTCAGAAGTCAATCTCCTAAATTGGTTATCTGAGGCTTCGACCTTCACTTTCGCACAATGGCTGAGTCGGTAGATAGAAGCGGGTCTACCCGCTGCGCAGCGCGCAAGCGCATAATGGCTTGCAGAGAGAAAGGGGGAGAGTGGGAGAGGAGCGGGGGAGGAAGAAGAGGAGGGGGAGGGGGAGACAGAGAGAGCAGGGGGAGGAGGTGGAGAGGAGAAAGGGGGGCTGTTAGGGGCGGGGGAGGTGGGGTGCTAGGCTATCTGTCAGTGAGTAAACTAGAGAAAGACCACTTCTCTGAATGCTGCAATAAAATAAGAATCTGAAAAATTACCGCAACCTATTCATACATTTCAATGTGTTACGTCTCTTATAGATAAACTGTGGACTAATTTATAATTCTCAACAATACGTTAGGCAGTGGTCTATTGATCCTACCTGTCTTACAAAAAAAATAATACATAGGCCTAGTGCATGCAAGGTGAACCTGCTGAAAACCTCGAAGCGCCAAATAACCCTGAATGACACGTCTCTTTGATAACACAGGTGAGGCTACACAAGAGGTTATAAGTCCGTTATTACATGTAATAACTGCGGATATGTGTGTCACAGTTAAAAACGGCATTAGAAGCGCTCATTGGCATCTTTGTACTCTGGACTGTCCTTTGTGTTGGGTTGCAATCGAATCTTGACATAAATTATGTTCTGACGCGAGAATCGGCCACTCTGACAAGTTTAATCTTGTGTTGACAGAGAGTATGCGGATCATCAATCCCCGCGCGGGGACGGACAGCCACTCTTCACAGTAATGACTCCTAGTCCGCGAGGCTGGCGAGGGGTGTGACCATTCGCTGTGGAAATACTGTCCATTGTTCCTTTCTAACGAATCAGAGGGAGACATTTTCCGAATTATGGACCAATCACAATACTCTGACCGGCCTCCGACTCCGCCCATAACTCTATATTAAAGGCTCCCCCGCCGCGCAAGGTTGCCACTGGCACTATAAGTCTTTTTTTTCTTTTACAGTGGTCGGATCTAGTGGATCGTATTATTATTTTTTCCGATCCCGAAACATTTGTTACATTAGCTTAAGACAGAAAAATGGCTGACACAAAAGTCGAAACAAGTAAGGAGCTCTCCGCCAAGGTAAGTAAAGAGGAACTTGAATGATGGATAAATTACAATTTCTCTACTTTCTTTCATTGAATTCGATTCCGGAATAAAGATTTTGAATGGAACGCAACTATCAGAAGCTGGAACAAGTGTTACCTCATGAAACATCAAGCGTCTCTTCCATCCGTTATGGCTTTTGTCGAGGATGTTGAAACGGACACACTTTTTCATTGGATGATATTGTAGACAAAAATGTAATAATGTAACGAGCCCTCCAAAGTTGCTCTCGCTCCAGAAACATTCGCCGCCAGTGCTTCTATTGCACTGAGTATAACAGTCTACGCGCGGGTCCTTTGTTTATACTAACGTGTCCTTTCCTCTGAGCACCAAAATGAAACTCTTTTGAATATATCAATCATACGCACTTCTGTTCTAGGGCTATCGTGATATTGAATTAGCCTTGCATTTATATTTCACACACTGCTTACGCCGTGGACGCATTTGAGCCTATTGATCCATTCTGCGATTTCATGCCGCGCACCGATCTGTCTGTCATAAGTTGGGCTATACACTTATTGAATTGGTCCTATTGTTTCAGGAGATTGTTTTCTTCTAGTATATTGTATAGATATTTATGGTACCGCGTCAAAGCCTTGAGCCTTTTAGCATAGAAACAGGATATAATCCGCGTAATGGTTTGATAGAATAATCAACATAAAAAATATGCCCGTCTCAACTAGCCTGACCGCGAGATAAGAAGCGGGAGTGACTGTTTTGTAAATAGCTGTTGAGTGTGAATAGTGGGTTTGGGTTTGCGAGTGAGTGATTCGCTCTGTATTGACATGGATAAGCTCCGTGGTGTGTTCGTTTCCACCAGCCTTCTGTCTGCGCGCAATGTGGCGCGGTCACAATCGGAACCCCGGAGACTCGGTTTCTGCAAGAACAAGACCACCAGTGGGCTTTAAAACGCATCTATGTGCGCCCTTGTGTGCCTTTGGATACGGTCTTGGATTTAATACGTTTTCATGAAAAAAGCGCACCGCAGCCTGTTCCATATGTTTGAAGGCTACAGTGATTTATCTCTTCAGCTTGAAGATAGACTAGCTGTGAATCGAACTATATAGTGTGTAGCCTATGCGGGCGCTCCCGGCGCGTAATGCCAATATGAATAGAATAGGCAACCATAGGACGTGAGAGCGAGCGAAAAGTTGAACTGTGGAAAGTGGAAGCGTTTATCTCTCTCTCACCAATGCATTCCTCGCTGAAGCATAACCCTATTTCAGAGAGAGAGAGAGGGAGAGAGAGATATCCGTGCTCTGACGGCCAACAGCCGACTTAATGAGGCCAGCCACTTCTGATCGTTTTTCATTAAATATTGCAAAGCGCCGCTCAGCACCGTGACCCGCCGAACCAACGCTGAAATGCGTTTTTAGCCTACTTATACCTTGATCATATGCTGATCAAACCATAATATGCTGATCAAACGATATTTTTGATAGGCTGATTCGAATTGTGATCGACGTATGGCTTGTTGATGAGAAATGTAGGCTACGATGCTACATTTTCCATCACTGCTTCAGCAGCGCCGATGTTGCCCATAGGTATAAATAAAGGTGATGTTGTAAGAAGGAGGCGGTGCAGGCGTGATGCAGCCGGTAACCGGCTTATGGGCTCAGGGTTACTAAAACTAATTAATGATAGCTTGGCTCATCGGAAGGTGTGAAAACTAATAATAATATTTTAGCTATATTTTATTTCTTTGGACATAAATAAATAAATAAAAGCTATTGCAAGAAGTGCCTTTTGTCCTTCAAATAAATAGGCCTAAAACCAGTAATTATCAGTATGCTCCTTTTTACAACACAGCTGAGCTTAATGATCTCGGTTGATGAAAAAATAGTTTTGTCTTCATTTGTAGAATGGAAAGTCGATGAAACGTATACCCCTTCAAGGCGCTTTTGTCTCCTTTCCCCGTCGTTAATTTAGTCAGCCTCCTTCTGGTACCGTTCGTATGTGCGCTCTCATTGGATGTGTTAAAATAATCGTCCATTGTACGTTGGGAGTTGTAGTCTTTTTCCGGGCGTGTCTTCATGGAAGCCTATAATGCGCGTCCTTGACTGAACTACACTGCTCACTGCTTACAGCTCCATCACGGTGTCAGGTTGCAACACTTTCATTAGATCGCCAAAAGTAGGCGGGAGAAAGAAAAGAAAAACGACCAATAGGGGGTTTAGGATCAAAGTGTCGCCTTTCAAATGAAAAACGAAAGCATGCTTTACAAGTTTAGGCGAGGGTGGAGGAGGATGGAGGTGGGGTGGGCGGGGTGGATGACAACATCTCGACCTATTCCCGCTCGTTTAGGTAGGCCTTCCCTACATGAGTGCACCACAACCAACTCCAAAGAGTTGCTACTTCTAATGGTGTTAAACTTGTTTCAACTGAACTTGTTGATAATTTTTTCGTATTCTTTTCTTTTTCACTTTCCATGACTTATGATTTTCTCTCTATTTTATTTCCCCTACAGGAACTTAAAGAAAAGAAGCTTGTAGAGGAGGCAGAGAATGGAAAAAATGCCCCAGCAAACGGAAAAAAAGCTGTAAGATTTCATCACTTTGCCTCCAAGATTCACTTATGGGCCTGACAACAGTCACGTGCCTCATAGTTTACACCTCTCTTGTCACTTCTCTTTATGCCTCAGTATTAGTTGGAAGTATGCCAGCAGGCCTGTAACAATAATGTTTGATCACAAAAGTATTTCCTGGTTCCCATATTGTTCCATAACAATTTAGTTATCATCCATGAATTAGCCTATCATTTCTACAGAGTGACAGACAGACCATTATTTCATGTATGTTTACATTCTTCTGTTTTTACCCCAGGAGGCAGAGGAGAACGGAGGTGACAACGAAGTAGATGATGATGATGATGATGTTGGAGAGGAGGAAGATGAGGAAGAGGATGCAGAGGGTAGGTGGTTTGGTGTCTCTGTCACAACATTATGATAGATAAAGCAGACCCTTAATAACAGGCACACCTAGTGGCAGAGATGTCTGTTTGCCAGTACTTGTCTGACTGAGATTGTTATGAATTATTTTGTTGGAGCTCCCTCTATGGGCCAGACACTGTAACTACATGCCTCTAATCTTGGTTTTCCTCTTTGAAGGTGATGATGATGATGATGATGATGATGATGAAGTCGAAGGCCGCACGGGCAAGAGGGCTGCAGAAGATGACGACGATGATGATGATGATGATGAGGTAATTTAAGAGCTTATACTTTTAAAAAAAAAGAAAAAAAAGTGAGAACTTGAATTATCATCAGTGATAATGAGATTTCTGAATTTGACAGTCATGTTAAAGTAGAAGTATCTGAAATATGTGTTATAACTAATTTTTTGATGACTTATTATTTATAGGATGATGTTGGAACTAAGAAGCAGAAAACCGATGATGATTAAGATGTCTTCAACCTGCTGGAAGTCCTCGTAAAACCCCTCCCCTCAACAGACGTGTGTTTGGAGGCAAAATGTGGTCATCACCAAGTAGAGTTCAACGTCCGTGTACACACACCCAACTGCAAATTTTTTAGAAAACCCAAGACTTCAAAGTTCTACCTTCTTAACAAGATACTTTAAAAGGAGAATTTGTTTGTATTTTTATTTACATTTTATATTTTTGTACATATTGTTAGGAGGTCAGCCATTTTTCGACAGTGATCTCTGGTTACCAATCGGTGCTTTGAAGTTGCTTCTCTATGAAATAGACTTTACTTGTGGTTTGACCATGTTCATGTTATCTCAACAGAAACCTTGTACAAAATGACAGAAAACAATTAAAATTCAAAGCATTCCAGTAACTTTGTATTTGTACTTTAGTTGTACCATACGTAATTGGTTTGTATGAGATGGCAAGGCCAAAGAAAAGAATTGGTTTCTTTTCTTTTCTGTCTGTTGAATTGCTGTCTGTTGTGGCCTGTTCAATGTATGTGTGAATTTGTTGTACGACAATAAACCGGAATTTTATTTTGTGAGTTCTTAATTTTTTCTGATTAGTTTTTTTCTTTTTCCTTTTTGACGTCATATGTTACAGCCTCAACGAGAACATCATGCAGCTTTCAGCTCTATAATCTATAGGAAAAAGTATCCCTTTCAGATATGCTGTTCATGTATTTTATTGGCCTGTTAGAAATGTACATCAATGTAAATTATTCATGCCTTAAGACTTCAAGATCTGGTAAATTATATTGCATTTAATAAATTTACCTGAGTGAATTGTTTCCTTCTAATACACATTTATTTGAACACAGAAAGAATATTCCACCAGCCCAAACACCTAGGTAATGTTATTTGGCCAGACCAACAGTGGCTGCATTCTATGGTTCTCTATGGTGCACAAATGTCTACAAAATAACCAAGCGGCAAGCGCATATTCGGTAACCATAAGTGTGCCTTCTAGCCCAGTTCTTCCAGTTCCAAGTTAATACGGAAATATGAGTATGAGTAGACATTTACACACAGAAACACTAATAAAATATTATGTAATTGTATTGACATGGACTGGTGTTGTGCTTTCTACAGTCAGTGTCAGTCGGATCCCTTTGATATGCTTCATGTTCATATAATAGAACTGTGTTACCCATAATGAGATGGATCACATCCTCTAGCTTCAGTAATCTCATGACACATCATACATGATGTTATACGGTGGTCTTAACGCCCATTTGCCTTCCTGATTACCACTGTCACTGAGGTTGTGCTTCATGTGGTCATACTAAGAAAGCATGCTGTAGGGTGATCTTGCCCCCAGGCACTGATCTTGGGTCCATTTTAAATGTTTCTCTCTAATGGTTAAGGTCAGTATTTTGGAGAATGAAATCTGATCCTAGATCTGCACCTAAAATGGAAATGTCTCCTCAGAGAGACTGTAAAGATGAGAAGATTACAACTTCCTGACTGTCACATGGGGTAGTTTACGGTGTGAGTGTCTGTGTGTGTGTGTGTGTGTGTGTGTGTGTGTGTGTGTGTGTGTGTGTGTGTGTGTGTGTGTGTGTGTGTGTGTGTGTGCGTGCGCGTGTCTGAGTGGAAACGGTGCAAGCTGCTGTGGGTTCTGTGGTTTTCCTGAGGGGGCTGTTACAACCTGTGAAATAAAAGAGACGGTTGGTGGCTCTGCTGCTCTCTGTTCAACAAGTGTATCTGTGGAAAAGCTAGTTCTGTAGCTGATACAGGGAAACATGCCTCCATTGTTTTAGTGTGTGACTGTTATCACTTAGTCTCTAGCTAATCTGTCCTTGGATGAAGTAAACATCTATCTATCTAGTCTACCTTTTATTGTAGACATTAGTGTGAAATTTCAGAAGGTGGAATTGAAGAAAAGAGAACTTTATAATGGATATTAATTACACAACCTGTAACTTCATTTCAAAGGGGGAAATATGATACTGCTACCAATTAGGCTACACATGCTGTTCTTAATGAGAAGCAGACAAGCTGGGTTAGAGATTAAGATCATGAGAAAACATACGAAAGGAAAGGAAGGTTTTTTATTTAATTGTTGCCCTGTCATTTATAGATCATCAGTTAATGATTACTTAATGACTTAAATTTATATAAAATAGGAAAACATTCCATACATGTTCAATAAAGAAACATAAACAGATAATTGCATGATAAATAATGAAAGTTGTCACAGCTAATAGTAGCTGGACTTTGATTGTGTGTAACCTAGCCGCCCTTAGTTATGGGACTGATGGCTTGAGAGACACAGAGAAGAGAATAGAGAGGAGTGCCAGGAGGGGGAGGGAGGGGAGGAGGGGGGGGGGGGGGAGGGAGGAGAAGTGGGGGGAGGTGAGAGAAGGAGCCAGGTGTGGGAAGGCCCCAGCTGAGTTGGAGCCCCCAGGGTGGCACAGGCGTCAATGGGGGGAACCAAGTGCCAAATGGTCTGCTGCCCCCCTACCCCTAGCCACCCAACACAGACCCAAGTGCCAAGAAATCCCCCTCTCTCCCTCCCTCCATATCTTCCCCCACCTTCACACTACTTTGGCTTAAAACCAAGTGGCAAAATCCCCCTCTCTCTCCCCTTCCCTCCAAAACCTTCCCCCGGACCGTGCCCAGGACCCCAGTGCCAAATGCTACCCTTTTTTCTCTCTCCATCCCTTCTATTGTTTCTCTCCATCCCTCCCTCCATCATGCAACCCAACCCCAGGTCAAAGTTCCAAGCAATCCCCGCCTCTCATCCTTCTCTCCCGCCCTCCCTCTATCCCTCCCTCCTTCCCTCCATCCCCAACCCCAACCTCGCGGCCCAGATGGTGTTTTCCCCTCCCCACAAGTGGGGTACCAGCAGCTGTGCAGATGTCCCTGCCCTCTGGCCCCCCCTCTTTTCCCACTACATCTCATCATTCATATTTGCTTCATTAACCTCTAATTAAATTGTGTCTATGTGAATACTATATTATGTATACATATGTGTATCTTTGTATTACAATAAAGGCCTATCAATGTACAACACTTGGCCCACATATTGTAATATCACAGTAGTCAGGCTGGGGAGTAACAGATCAACTCCCAACTACAACTACGGCTACAACTCTCACGTGATTTAAAGGCTGTAAAGGCGGTCAGAGGGACTACAGTACAAATTGGATTTTCATTAGCAGAAAAAGATTGACTTTGGCCTCTTCTGAGAACCACTAAGACCAAGGTGATTCTTGATTCTCTGCATCATTAGAAAGGAAGCTGGGCCATTTGAGCTAACAGCTTATGATGTTTTAATTAAAGACTATTCTTCTGCTCATTTCTGTCAAGGTACACGTGTGTGTCTGTGTGTGTGTGTGTGTGTGTGTGTGTGTGTGTGTGTGTGTGTGTGTGTGTGTGCTCGCGTGTCTGTGTGTCTTTCCCAGTCTTAGAAAAAACATTGATCCCCCATACAGAGCAGTATTATTGCAGCTGTACAGCAGTGCCTATATATCGATACCAGACCCATTATTATTATTATTATAATGAGGGAATAAGAAACAAATATTTTGAGGATGTCATTTCCTCTCCATTTCACCCAAGTCATGACAGCAAATGAGAATAGGTTCACAGTGTCACTTACCTGGTAAAATGAGGGTTAAATAGACAGGAGAGGACATTCATACAGGTAGATGTGTTTGATACATTTCAGGCTCAGTCAAACATTACTCTGCTTAATTAGCATAAACATTCTTTGAGTCTTTTGATCACACAGTCTGCACAATCAACAAGCCAACCCAAATTAAACATTGAAAACCCACCATCGTAACCTCAAATTACACACAACGCAGAGGAGTATCATTTACTGTAATCACCCAAATCATATACACCATTTCATTTACCCCACTTAACCATAAAACATAACAACACATAACAACACAGTTTTTCTTTCTTTTTTCTTTCTTTTTTTTCTTTCCTATTTTTTTTTTTTTTACATAAAATCATACCACAGCCTGACTATTATCTAACAATCGTAAGGTATTTCATTCTCATATTTCAATGCACAACACAACTGACATTACAGTTACCATGCTGCCAATGCAGCCAGCGCAGGGGAAGGAGTCTCCCATATCTGCCTGCTCCGTATGAATGTTGGTTGTGTCTATGGGTGTACCAGGGTCCAGTCCAGAGGGCTATTTAGACACTGTAGCATGGTTCCCCCAGATTATAGAACCATTTCCTTTGTCCATCAATGGAATATCCACCTCCACACATCCAAATGGACGCTGGAATTCCTTGAAGATGGGTGAGAATGAGCAAGCATCTCCATACTCGTGTCTATGCCTTACTGCATGAGCATTGGAAAATGAGTCTCCCTCTCCCTCTGTCTCTCTCTCTCTCTCTCTCTCTCTCTCTCTCCCTCTGTCTCTCTGTCTCTCTCTCTCTCTCTCTCTCTCTCTCTCTCTCTCTCTCTCTCTCTCTCTCTCTCTCTCTCTTGTTTTCCATGGTGCCGCCTGCTGTTCATTATCGGTACCACAACTCCGTCTGACATGGCCATGTGGATGTTTTATAGATTGACTCATGGAAAAGAATACATTGTGAAATCAAAGCCTACAGCCCTGGTATGGCTAGCCTCCATCAGGCCTATCGATCATAATACAAGACACTCCTTATACAGGTGCTGCAGATGAATTACCAGCACCACCTGTTCACTGAGGGGCTCCCAAGGTCCTGAGAACTCTGCACTATCACCCGGGGCTACTGCCATGACTACAATGGCTACTCTACGTTGACATGCCTGGGAGCCTGGGAGCCTGGGAACGAATGAATGACAAGTGAGCATAGTTGCTAGTCTGAAATACGATAACTTTCTCCTCACATAAGTCCCTGTGAGAAGAAGCAAGGCTACAGCTGTAGCTTTTCAGAGAGAGAAAGGGAATATCTTAATTGGAACTCCCATGTTTCTTTGTTGTGTGTGCTGTCTGTCTGTATGTAGTCCTGTTGCTCTTTGTAATGTCTATGACTCTGAATATACAGTACAATAGTCATGGGGACCCTATGAAGCCCTGTGCCTCCGTGTTGTGTGTGCATGTCTGTAGTCCTGTAGCTCTTCGTAAAGGGTATGGGTCTCAATACAGTCTTTCAGTTGCATGCTGTGGTTATGAAGCCTGTATTGTGTACAATAATATGTTGCCTGTATGTGCTACCACTTTTGTGCTGAGTGTCTGTATTCTGCATATGTTTGTGGAACAATGAAGGGGAAGTGATGTGTATAAGACTGCAGCAGTAGTAACCTCCATGTTGTGCAGGCCTTCCTCTGTGCATCTGATAAACACCATCTGAGATGAGGTGGGGGAACGTGCCACAGCACCACCCCCACACTGTGCTACACTTCCTGTGTGTAACCCCATGACATGCTTAGTTCAGTGGTGAGCTCCTTTTCTATTTCTGAATCTTTTAAACCTTTTGACGTTTGCGTGACATGGACAACAACATATCTATTGGTATGTATTGTGTATATCTCATGTTTCATGTGTATTTTGATGTTGTGAGGATTCATCCACATCCTGCTGCTTCCTCTACTGGCCGCCATAGACTCCTTTGTTGTTTTTCTTATTCACCTCATTTAGTTTATTTGCTACACCTGTGCCTGGTTTTAGCTCAGTTTTATAGGCCTGGTGTGGCCGCCTGTCTTTGTTCAGTCTTGAGCTTTTCGTATATGTATATTTATGGATGTACCCGTGTTTCCCTGCAAGTGCTAAGTAAAGTTTACATTTGATTTTTACAACTGAGTCCTGCCTCCTTTCTGCACTTGGGTCCACTTGAAACCCCTGTTACAGATGTAGACTACAATTTACCCATTGGAACAATACCAATGAAGATATATATCTGTATGCCTCCTGCTGTTGTTATACAGTAAGTGTCCTAAAGCACTAACATTTAAAGCATCAATACACTTTTTTTCCCAATACATTTTACTAAGATGTGTGCATCTCAGCAATGTTTGGGTTCACTGGTGTTACCTCTCCAAGTGTTGTATACGTAAGCCCATCCTATTGTGATCTCCACCTCTCATGTAGTGTCACGTTAAGCTCTAGTTCAACTGGCAGATCCACTTCAAAAGGAACATAAAATACAGAGTGAATCTGAGGACATGGGAAGCACAGACAGGAGTGATGTCATGGGTTTTTTGTGACTAGACCGTCCCCTGGGTGAAGAAAGAGAGAGGAGAAAATAATTTGTAAAGTTAATATTCATCGAAGCCGCCAACTACGTTCACATTAACATTTTTGACATTTAGCAGAGGCCTTTATCCAAAGCAACTTTGACAACAAATGCATTTGTCTAAGTAAGTGAATCATCTGTACATCAGTCATCATAAGAAAACGAATCTATGCTAGGACAAGGGCCGTTGGCAGTCACAATGCTAGAAGAATGAAGAATTACCTTTTTTTTAAATTTTTATTTGTATTTATTCATTTATTTTAACTGTATTTACAGTAGAGAAACTGTACTGGGGGGTAGTGGGGATGAAGAGGTCTTTAGGAGGGACAGTCAAGATGTAGCCTGAAGAGATGGGTCTTCAGTCTACTGGCTTGAATTCCCTTCAGGTTTCTTCTGTACAGCATATGACATCCAAACAGTAATGATATACAGTGTCATGTATTGACAGCTCATCATAGCTATGGATAATTACTCTTATCAGTTACTCCAATCTAACTTTGGACATTGTAGATGGAAGGGGTGAGTTACCATACAATATAAAGCAATTTTAGTTTTAGGAAAGTGCTTCACAAAAGCAAATCATAATTATTTACTGAGTAATACTTGAATCAGCTGGTTTATCTGTTAAGCTCTTAAGTATCAAAAACCTGGAATGACTTGAGTATCTATTATCCTAAAATGATTGAGTTTGTATTGGT
This sequence comes from Argentina silus, assembly GCF_951799395.1. Classification (NCBI taxonomy): domain Eukaryota; kingdom Metazoa; phylum Chordata; class Actinopteri; order Argentiniformes; family Argentinidae; genus Argentina; species Argentina silus. The sequence goes on along the minus strand of NC_139660.1, from coordinate 7,417,458 downwards.
TAAACTGAGGTAAACTGTCCAGTCAAACCAGTTCCTCTCACTCAAGAAATCTAGTTCTGTAAGGTTTGTTGGTTGCATTGGCCAAGGTCTCCCTCTAGTGGTACCTTATTGGTATGTTCTGTTTCAGCACATCAGGGAGCAGGTACTATAGTTTGGTATATATTCTTGTGCTTATTCTATGCTGCACTGAAGACTCTCAGCATTGCTGTTGTAGTAAGACCTGAGACAGGGTAGATCAGGGAGAGAGGGAGGGTGGGGCTTCCTGGTTTTGTAATGTGTAGTCCCCTCCAGTAGATGTCAGCACAGTATTACCTTTTTCACATGTGTTTCTACATGCATTCATGCGTGTGTGTGTGTGTGTGTGTGTGTGTGTGTGTGTGTGTGTATACTGTAATCTGTGTCTCTCAGTTGCCAATCATGCAGTGTGATATCATGTGTTAACTTGGTCAGTGTGTGCTGCTTGGGGAGACTGTAATGAGGCCAGTGCAGTGAGTCTGCTATCTGTCCAACTTCAGACACTCTGAAAACCATCATGGGCTGATTGCACACCTTCCAGTGAGATAGGCTAATTTTAGCACCACTGTCTAGCTTCAATTATGCCCAATTTGTATTATGACCCTCTGCTCTGCTTATCACCCATGGCTCGTTTCACACTAGCTTGAGAGTTACAGTTTGTGCAGGTATCAATCAGGTGATGGTGAAGTCAATGCCGGTGTATGTGTACGACTGACTCTGTTCTAACCTGGGTCTTCTGCATGCCACAAAACTGCATTAGCCTGCTGAGCTAAATCCTAGGCATTCATTTGGGTAGCTAATATACTGCAAGTCTTCATGTCTCTGGCAAGGTTACACATAACCCAAACATGGTACTGTACTCTCTGCTGTGGACCGTGTTTGTCTATGTTGTAAACTCTGTGTGTCATCTAAGGTAGGTGATGTGTTGTGGTCTCGTCAGTCAAGTCTGGAGGCTTATTGCTGCTGCTTACGAAGGCCTTCCTCTCTGATCTCTCCCCTTCAGCGTAATCAGCTCAGTGTCAAAGGACCTGAGGAAAAAAACCCTGATCCTCAGGGTGCCACAGACACACACACACAGGCAGGCAGGCAGGCAGGCAGACTGCACACCATCTCAACACACACTAAACCAGTCTGATTCGATTACTTTATACAACCCCTCCTTGGAAATGCATGCAGATGTTTGAAACGGTATAGTCTTAATTAGATTTATAGATCAAGGTGTATTGTCTATTCCCCAATCCTTTCAGCTTGTCTTCCTGTCTGGGAACTGACCACTCTAATACTGTATTGTTGTTAATTCTCAACCATATGGTCCTTTGTACATCCCTCTCTCTGATGGATGAGAGCTGTCCTGTCTTTTTTGGTGAATCTACTCATTGTCAGTTCTTGTTTATAAAAATAGAAAAATAAGGTATACAAAAAGACAGAGAAAACAAATGTGAGTTCATCAGTTTAGAGGCAGATCAGGATATTGAGCTTAATTACCAATCAGTTAATAATTACTAATCAATCAGCCATACAATAGTCATTGTGTGTGTGTGTATGTGTGTACGTGTGTGTGTGTGTGTGTGTGTGTGTGTGTGTGTGTGTGTGTGTGTGTGTGTGTGTGTGTGTTGAATGGAATGGTTCAAATAGAGAGGAGAGGGATTAGAGAATGTGAATTAGAGTAGGATGGAAAAAAATAAACAAAAACATGAGTGGGATCTGAACAAGGCAGCACCATTCACACCACGTTATGAATTATTCATAAACCTCATTATGTAGGTGAAATGATAAGATTCAACATGTGGAGAGAATGTGCTGTACTTAAGAAGAGTAAGTGTTCTTTAGTACTATTCCAAGCATTGTTATCAACTCTCCAATTCCTCAGATCTTTGACTTGCAGTGACTGTAGATGATTATCCATCTCCCTGATCTCCGCTCATTGAGTTTATTGTCTTAGATTGCACTTGCTTGACAGGCACTTGGTTGGGATTAGTTGAAATCTGTTGACAGTTGAGCAAACAAAGCCTGCTTTATAACCACACGGAGGCAGAGTGGTGGGGTGAGTTATACTGAAATATGTAGCCAGTCTACTGAGCCTGTTTATACTAAGAAACAGTGTAGTGTATAGTCACCCACAGCTCTACATACCTACATAATAACGGGGCTATTCATTCTGTTTGGAGGTTTAGAGCGGATATCACTGTTACACAGTATAAGTCTTGGTCCAATTCCATTTCAGACACAAGCCCCTAACCCTAGTTCCTACCATTCAAATGTGCACTGATCTGAAACAACTGTTGGATAGGTGAAAGGCTGTCTTGGCTGTCAGGTTCCATTGAGAGATAAAAGGTTCCTACAGCCTCACACAGACCTACTGCAAGGCCTGGAGACAGGGAAAGAAGCTGGTCCTATTCAACTTCCATTTACTGTAGCTCAACCAGGTGAACTGGACCAGCAGGAAATTGTGAAATTGTCTAAAGGTAAAAAGGTAAATTACATTTTAAAATGGCTATAGGGTAAATAGTTTAAGAAAGCAACCAGGGACAGTGCACAGTATGAAGAGTAGCTACAGTAGTAGTAATTGTAGATTTAAGTGTTTTTTATCCATGTTTTGTAGCTACTGCGCCTACCTCCCAAGACATGAGTAGGCTTGTTCAGGTGAGTGGGTGGTGGGAAGACATTGTAAAAACCTGCATAAAATGAATGGTGATCCCTACAGAAACGTTGACTCCTGAAGGCAATAGGTATGGAGAGGAAGTCACTGTTGACAATTGAGATGCATCCATGAAACGCTGTTTTTCTTTTTTTTTAACCATACTATGATATCACATATTCCAAACAAAGATGTAGTTCCCCTTCCCCATGTCTGCCTAACTGCTCTCAGATCAGCTGAGTGAATGACCAGTTCTGTCTGTCCAGTGCCCAGTGAGAGAGGCCTCTGTTTCCGGAACAGTGGTGGGTGCTGTATTGGTACCAACCCCATGCCATCCCCCCCACCCCCTTCCCCCACCCACACCCACCCACCCTGCCCCATGCACACGCACAAGCGTGCACACACACACGCACACACACACACACACACACACACACACACACACACACACACACACACACACTCACACACACACACACACACACACACACACACACACACACACACACACACACACACACACACACACACACACATTGTAGACATTCTCACATCACTGTCAACAAGTGTGTTGTTGTAATATCCGGGCCTGGCATCCAAACACTCACAAGACCAGCCCAGCTGACAATGGCCTGCTTTCTGACCAGAGGAACAACCAACAATGGTGGAGTATGGTCATCCTACGCTATACCGCTCCCTAAGCTTTGTTCTCTCTAGTCATACACATACGCATGCACACACACACACACACACACACACACACACACACACACACACACACACACGTCATTAGTCAACATGCCAAATGTGCAACAACAGTTAATCTTTGTACAACGGTTAACCATCACCTCATAAAGGGGACAGATGTGAGTCCATTAAATAATATTTTACTACACTGCCCCTGTCCCACTGTTTTTGCCCCTGTCCCACTGTCCCTCAGAGCTAAGCTGTTATATTACTTTCTAATAATGGTTATTGTTAGACAGGATGCCTGAAATAGTGACAGCCTAGCTATACACATTCACATGTGGCCCATTGACCTAGAGAGAGAGAGAGAGAGAGAGAGAGAGAGAGAGAGAGAGAAGAGAGAGAGAGAGAGAGAGAGAAAGAGAGAGAGAGAGAGAGAGAGAGAGAAAGAGAAAGAGAAAGAGAGAGAGAGAGAGCGAGAGGCCACAAAGCCACCTAATTAATCAATCAATATGCTCTCATGGTATTAGTCAATAACTGTCCCACAGTGCCGAGAACACTGATGTCCATGACATGTATTCAAATGTAGCTGTTGTTGTATTGACAACATGTACAGTAAGTGAAATATACCGCTGGTCAGTTGTCAGTTATTTTGTAATTCTACTGCACTGGATGGGATGCATTCCAACTGAACAGTTGTAGTTTGGTGACAAACATTATTGTATACAGTAATGTCCTTTTAAGTGTACAGTACCATGGTCTGCAAACTGGACCTTTATCCAACAGCAGTGCAATTGCCCAGTAACCACAGTGGTTGCTGGTTTAAGCCTTGTTCAAGCTGTTCCTCTGGCTCTGGTTTCACTATGCAGTATGGCATCGGTGTGTATTCTGTACCAGAGGAGGAAGCGAGCCCCATCCGGTCTGTGAGTTGATGAAGTCCACATACAGTACAGTACTCTCTTTTATAGGGACACAAAGCTACACATTGTGGGTCAACACCATAGTGTATCTATGTGGACAAACCATTACATGGAGTTTAACACTGCAGTACAGCGTCAGTGGAAAAATAAATGTTTTTATGTTCTGTCAGTACATGCCTCTGGTTAAAGGCATGTACATACAGTACATGCCTCTGGTTAAATACCCACTCTATTGATATGATTCTGCTCACTGTATTTCTATAAACCTACTGTTTAACATCATTACATAAGTACATCATAATATTCTTCATGAAAGTCTACTCAACTAATTGATATCAATTCCTCTGTGAATTAAGTGAATATTTTACTGTCTTAGAAATTTAGTGTCATTGGATTCAATTTAACCTCAAATCATTCTCTCCATTGGCGTGAGTCAGTTGACCCCAACTTTGCCTTACCAGTGACTGTCCTACATTTACCCTCTCCCCATGGCAGAGCCCCAACTAACAATTCAGAAGTTAAGGAAGCATTCATAAAATATGAAAAGCATAACATCCTCCTCTCTCCTTGTCCTCACACTACTGCTCTCTAATCTGGGCCACAGTTAGTGGCGCTGGTCTGAGTAAACATGAGAGGACAGGACAAGAAGGGTTATTTATATACGTTACAAGGACAAGAGACGGGTCTGGAATTTATGGGAGTCCAGGAGACGGCATGGTATCCAGAAATAAAGGTCTGAGAAAACACCAACATAGTATATTGTTTATTCATCACACAATGAGCACTTTAGCATGACAATGCAAGAATCATAAAATAGAGAAGCAGACAGAGAGAGTAGCATAAAGGGGTTCCTACCAATTGCCTTTATCTATACCTGGATGACATGGGGGTTTTGTATGGATTTTAAACCCTTTTAACCCTTTACTGGTAAAACAAAGCCCTTGATTTGTAGCCTTAAGCCGTAAGCTTACAGTATCCATAACTCCAGGAGCCGGGAGGAAATCCTTCATTTACACCCATCTATTTTCTAAACCCTTTCAATTTACAGCACACCATATAGTAGTAGTGTATAGGTTTACTGAATGTGTGAAGTACAGTGTCTATTGAATCATACAGTCCTGTCCATACAAAGTCCTCAAACTTCAATCAGGTGTAGGAGGATTATCATTTATCTACCATGTCACTCCTCCTGTAAGATTATTATTCCCTGGCCTCAAATATTTAATCTTATCAAACACAGTTTAATTTATCACCATACAGTCTTGCACATAGCCTGGGTGACAGATGTGAAACTCATTTAACTATAGTGTAGAGTATGGGTGTAGGCCACATAAAAACAGCCTAACTTCCATGGGTTTGTTGCCCACCAAACCATGTTTTTCTTCAAGGGTGGATATACTCAGCTTGAAGTTGATTGGACTTAGTTTCTCATAACACTTCCAAGTACTCTTCTCTCCTCTTCAGTAGGTAACCCTTTACCGACACCGTTGGGTGGCGCGGGGTAAGAACATCATGTGACCAGATTCCACACTTTGGACGCCATTTTGGAGGAAACTTTGGAATTTCGGATACATTGGTGGAAAAAAGAGGAGGGGAGAGCGAGCAAGCTTTAGGGAAGTTTGACTTAGTGGAACTCTATTGCGGGACTGAGAGAGACACAGAGAGAGAGAGGAGCGGGAAGCGTAGCCTACTATTCAACGGCGTAGAGCAAGATATCTCAAATGCACGGATTGAATTTTGTAAAGTAAATCTGAAGGGATTCTTTTCTACTTTCAATTATAGCGTGCAACTTTTCTCAGATTTTTGGACTGCCATATGAATTGCATGTTGTAAGGGCTTGCTGAAAACCGGTTTGTCAATGCTATGAGTGAGTTTATGGGATCCACCACTGTAACTAACAGCAATAGGAAACGCATGGTAAATTGTGGTAAAAAGTCGGGATATTGCCCTCGGCTGCCCAAGTGAACAGCTGTCCATCAATGAGCTGTGTCAAGAAGATAGTTTTCTGTGCCAGGTGACGAGGTGGTAACGTTGGCATTCACGTAGCGGGGCATCAGGACGTTGACATACCGGGATTCCTTGCTGTTTTGTTCAGTGAGTCACTTGTGCCTTTTGCAACAATATTCCGAATACACTATTGCCGACTGCACATTCGAGAAGAGAAGACTCGACACTTTATGTTGATGATCAAACGGTGCAAACTCGCCTGGATCTGCTCCCCTGTAGCCAAATAGCCCACTGTGGACATCCGAATCAAAGGAGTGTGTCACACGCAGCGTCAGCCAGCTTGAAACTGTGACAGCAACACTTTTTCTGCTGCACTTGGAAGCTGTCATGCCAATAAGAAAGAAAGGTAAGAATCCAATCCCTATTTTCTCAATGCGGTATTGAAATACGCCATCGGTTTCAGCTGTTGTAGCAGCTAGCCATAGGAGGCTGCAGTGCATAGCAAGAAAAAGGCAACGACAGTAGCATGCAGCACTAGATATTCTGTTGCCAATTTTGTTGACAGTGCCTCGCGCAACAAATGTAGCCACCGACTCGTGCAACAAATGTAGCGCCCAAGCCTCATATGTTGCACTTGAGTTGTTGTGGACCTCAATTGATGCCTAACAGTGTGTCATTTCTATACGATAGAGTGGTTGAATTTGATAACCCCGTGTCTATTGCAGTAGCCTAGTGTATATTATTTCATTCATTCATTGCTGGGTGTTTTGTTTGCAGATGCTCACCGAGCACTCCAGCTGTTGGAGGAATATCGGGCGAAACTTGGCCAGACGGAGGACCGCCAACTCAGACAGTCCATAGAGAGAGTCATCAACATCTTTCAGAGCAACCTCTTCCAAGCCTTGATAGGTAGGATAGGTTACCCCACCATTCAAACTGTTATAGAAATCTCCTAAATCAGTTTTCTTGTATATTTTACGATATTGATTTTGTATTTTCCCATACCAGCTGGCTATGTTGTAGATTTCTGAAGCACATATTTTGTCAGCAGTCAGTTTCCCAATAACAACTTTTCATGTGTGTCACCTAACCTGCTTCAGCAATGCAAACTGGTTTTCTTGCTTTCCTTTCCTCTCCCACACCTGGAGTATGCTGAACAGTATAGGCTATCCCACACTTTTTTTACGCTGAGGTACCATGAGATAGACAGGAGATTGACATTTGGGTTTGGGTGAGAAAATACATTTTAATATTGTAATTGTCATGGTCCTGTATTTTCTTATCTCCCATAGTTCTATAATCTCATTTTTACAGTGTGATTTTCTGAGCCTTCTCTATAGCCTTGCTGTGTAATTACACATTAACTACACTAGAAATAACCCATTTGAAAACGTCATTCTTCATGCATCCATGCATTGCAATGTCATTCTCTCTAAAGTACAATAGTAACAAAGTACTTATCAGGAAATAACAAGTTGCCTGTAGGCAAGTTGCCTGTAGGCCTCCACCCTCCCCTTCTGGTTTTGACCCAAAACTGGTTGTTTTCTGGGGTCTGGCTTTGTCTCAAGAACCTGTCTTAGTTGTTTGAGTTACATCTCTGTTTTGTTTTGTTTTAGAGGAAGGGGGGAGGGGGGGGGACAGAAAGAGAGAGAGAGAGAGAGAGGGGGGGGGGGGGGGTTAGTTATCAATACACTCCTGAATCAGACAAAAAACAATCCTTTGTTTTTGTGGGATTCGAGCAAAACCCCTCTAGCTCTCCAGGAGGAGGGTTGGTTTGACCACCCCTGATTTAAGGTATTGCTCATTGGATTGGAAACCAGTCCATTCATTGGGGTAATTGAGGAGCTTGGCTTCTCAACTGTCTAACCACCCCCTGTCGCCTGCTCTGTGTTCGCTCTTAATCTTATTAGCTGGTTCCCCTGGGGGCCTCTCTAATCAGGGCTGTGTGCTTTGATCAGTTCACAGGAGTCTCTCTCCTGACTCCTACCCTGCATTGAGTCACGCAGATATGCATTTAAGTATTCACATAAGTATGACTTCTACACACAGACTGTGGGTACATCTCAATAGTCTATGGATGCTTCTTTTCCTCCAGTTGCACTGTCGTGGAAAAAATAAACATACCCGGTAGGCATTCCACCATCTTGCTTTTTCATTTACTGTGTTACTCTTCATTTACTATGTCCTGTGTTTTCAGTTCAATTCAGAATCAGATGAAGGGTTAGGGTTAGGGTAAGGGTAAGGGGTTAGGGGTTAGGGGTTAGGGTTAGACCATTGATATGCACCAACATTCCCTCACTTCCTCACTACCACACTCACTCACATACTCACTGTCCCACTCAGTCTCATCTTCTCCCTCCCTTTTTCCGATATGTTGTTGGCCACTAATGAAAAAACTTCTGCAGCACGATGCAATCTGGGTCTGAGTAGGTCTGAGATAGATATATGTATGATAAGAGTCTGAAATGTAATCCATGGGCTGACATGATGATTACTCCCATGGTAATCCCTTCTGCCTGACGTGGGTATGGTAGCTACTGCCTGTAACCAATGGCTGTTGGCTCCGGGGCGGGCCAGAGTCTTCAGGGTGGTGGGTGTTGTCTGTGTAGTGGAGGAAGTTTGGTGAACAACTGGTGTGTGATGACCTTCCATGCGACCTGAGGACTTGTGTTAAGCTCCTCAAGTTGCTCAAGCTTTCTCTCAGCAGGCTAACACAGTCTTGTGGCCCGCAACCCAGATGGTCTCATCTGCCAACTCACTATTCTAAGGTTAACTGGGTTAAATTGGTGCTGCTGACTGTGCTGCGTTAAACAGTCTCAGGTGTGTTAAAGTGAGCATGGATGTGATGTGGAACACACACACACACACACACACACACACACACACACACACACACACAGGCTGAGAAATTATAGCTGTGGTTTCATCATTATGAGAGAACTCTTATCGGTTCACCAGGTCAGATTATCCACTAGTTATGAGATTGTGTACTGCAGTGTGTGTTTGCTGAATTTTGTTTGAGAAGGGAGGAGGATAGAGAACCATATGCCAGCAGGCACATACTGATTATCGCTAGTGCCACACCCCAAACCAGAAGTCCTATTACCAATGCTCTTCGTAGTCTAGGCATGTTTTCATACGTGTTTTGATACGTATCCCATTTATGATAGCCTGCCTGTTTTGTTCAATAACTCAGTTGTAATACATGTATTGGTGTATAGCCCAGTGTTGATTCATGTTATAACACTGTTTTAATGCATGGGAATTAGCTGCAGGGGGCATCTAGTGTGGCGACCAGTGGCTTCAGAGGAGCATCCCCTTTCTGTTACCATAGCTCAGTGGTCCAACCTTCTCCTTCCCATCCTCCTCCTCTTCCTCTTCTTCTCCTCCTCCTCCTCCTTTATGTGTATGGTGAATCTGGAAATAACATTAGCATAAGCAGTTAGATATATCAGGGAGTCACGTTCTGATGGGCTAGTAACGTCTTCTCCTCCTCTTCAACCTCTTCCTCTACCTCCCCCTCCTTCTCTTCCTCTTCCCCCTCTACCTCCTCCTCCTCCTGTGTGTATTTCCAGTGTTAAATGGGAGCTGTATAGCTGTATGTGGTAGATCCAGTAGGCCTCAGCCAAGGGCCACACCAGGGTACCCTGCTCTAGTTCTGTCCTCTATGGACCCAGCAGCCTATATATAGTATAGGCCCAGGAAGGCTTGAATGGTGCAAGGTGAATACCGCAGGCCTCAGAAGGGCTATAATTGTACTGTTTTTCTCTGTTCTCTTGCCACATACTTTAGCTTTGTAAGCAGCATACAAATGATTTCACAAACTTTTTACCTCCATTTAGTCTGTTTTATTGCTTTGTGTGAGGCTTGTCGCAGGCCCATACTTTGGGTTTGGGATTATATGGTTACTGTTTGTAGTCCACTCTCTCTCTTTATATCTCCCCTTCTATCCCTATGGACATCTCGGTACCTCACTGAAAGGTTTTTATCTCTCTCTCTTTCTTTATCTCCATCTCTCTCTCTATCTCCATGTCTCCTTACTTACATCTACTCAAGGATTCAGGCCTTAAACTCAATGGCTGCTCATGCCTGTACTAATGAATTACTGATCTGAAATGGAGGGTAATTTGGGCCACATGTTGTAAGCTCTGTGTTGGTCTGCCCCTATTTGTCCTGTTTGCGCATCTGTAACCTCCACATGGATCATGTTTACCAAGCAGTTAGCAAAGCATAGCTCCCCAATGGAAGGCTAAACATAGCCATGTAGTGTGAGTAACAACTGGGTAGCATGTACACACAAACACACACACACACACACACACACACACACACACAGATATCGTCAGCTAATTACTGTTTAAGTAGTTTTTCTTGGAATGAAGAGATTGGAAAGAAACGTCCCATCAGATTTGGGACTGAATCAGTTTAAACAGGATGGAATTACAATAATCATAGGCTTTATTATCTATTAAAAAAATAAACAGTCAAGTTATTTCAGCTCACCAATAAAACCTAAATAAGCAATCCACATACTTGCATCATAGTGGATATTCTTCACGGCTGATTGTTATGTGAAATAACAGTAGTAAAGCTAACTGGATGGTGTAATATAAAAAGTGTGTTTCATGTCTGATCTTTGACCGATTTAGTTACCAAACATGATACGTGTATGAAACAGGCGTCACACTGCCGCAAACCCGTGTCCTCTGTATTGCCAACACACGTGACCACCCTCTGAAATACCCGATGTTAACCTGCTACGCCACTGGAAAGCTAGCAATTTAATGGTGCGGATGGGGGTATTTGGATGGGGGTATTTCAACGTGAGGAGTGAGTTTAGCAACTTCACTCGGTAACATTTAGTGCATGTAGTGAAAGGTCATTGAGAATCTGAATAAAGACCATAAACACCTGACACTAGTCCTAGGAGGGAGGGGCTGGGGCTGGCCTTCACATGCCCATATCTGAACCGTTGTTAACAGCTCTGACTCATATAACATGCTAAATATTTCACATCTCATACGCTTGACATTTGATTGGTACACATAAGCTACAGTATGGTAACTTAGATTATTTATCAGCCTCCTCCCATAGATACTTAGTGGGGGTAAACTACTGTGTTACCGGATGGGATCTATACCGGATGGGATCTATACCGGATGGGATTCATTTTTTACACCAGAGTTAATATCTCTCTGGAACAAATCAAAGCATGAATCTGCATGTATTGATACATCACTCTGAAACATATACAGTAGTAGACAACTGGAATACAACACCTAATGCCTCCAGACTGACATTCTCTCCATTCCTCACGCCTTCTCTTTCAGATATGCATACTCAAACATACTTATGCATGATGAAACCCCAGACTGAAATGTAAAGTTGTGGTTACCAGTAAAGTAAAACAACCAAGCCCTTTAAGAGGGACATTGTCACCATTCGTCCCCTATACAATCTAAAGCACTTTGCGTATCTGGAAAGGTGCTACATACAGTAAATCTAAACTATTATTCTCATTCCCCTCCCCCTCTTTCCAGATATCCAGGAGTTTTACGAAGTGACCTTACAGGACAACCAGACATGTGTGGAAACAGCCCAGCCACTGGAGCCCCCCGCGCCCCCAGTCACCCTGTGGGATCTGTCCAGCTTTCCCAGCCCCACCACAGTGACCTCAGAAACAATGCCCAGCCTTACACCCAGCGTAGAGGTAAGATTGTTGACATAGCCCCAACCTGGCCACCTGTAGTATCAGAACCACTGGGGCCTTATTGTACCTAGTACTCAGGTCAGGTAGGTAAAGCTTGCTCTGCTGCTCTGTCTCTGACTCTATTCAGGCTTATTGGTCATATGCACTGAATCATCTTGTCTTTCTGTGTTGGTGTCTTGACCCTGGTTGCTGTTTAGCACTTTCTGTCAACTCTCTCTAAAACAGAAATGTATGAACATAATTTGATTGATTGATTGATCCTTTGGCAAGCTGCTCCAACAGAACCTAAGGGCCTAGTCCTCTTACGTGTCTCATTGGATGTATAGTGTTGTACTTTTGAGTCTGTATTTGAATTCAGCTCAATTAATTTAATTAATTTAGTGATTTAATTATAATCTCATCACCAAGTTATATATTTCTTTTACAGTTTTTTTCATTTGCAATGATTCTGTGTGTGTGTGTGTGCGTGCGCGCGCGTGTCTGTGCGTGCGCGCGCGCGTCTGTGCGTCTTCGTTCACAAGAGTTGTGACATCAGAGAGGTGTGAGAGAGAGGGATCCCACAGTACAGCAGTGTGACTGTTTGGGATGATTTACATCATATCTCACTGCTTCTCTGCCCCCTTCTGGTCTCCCATGCTAAATACCCCTTCACACACACAAACACACACAAACAAACAAACACATACACACACACACACACACACTGTTTCCACGAGCTGCTACAGTTGTATTTGTGTCTCTCCTCTCTCATCTATTAATGAGGAGATGAGAAAGCTACCTGTTGTCCTCCCATCTCATGAGTTCCATCTTGCCCGTGCTTTTTATGATAATGATCTCTATGATAATGGAATGGTTTTGGCTATTCCTTTCTCTTCATATGAGAGGTATGATATATAAGGATGGTTTTTACCTTTTGAGTTTTAACTGAGTTTAGAAGAAAGGTTTTCATAGAGAGCCTTGCTGAAATGAATTGTCTTTCTCTTCCCTCCTTCCTCCCGGTGAATAACATTGCTTCAATAGGAGTCTCCCCTTCTCACTGAAATACTGCTTGTGCTAGGAAAAGCTTTCTCTTCTGAGTTCAGGCACGTAAGTACCCCACTTAGACGAGGTGTGGTCTGTCAGTCACTGCATGCCTATTCACACTATGGAATAAAGCCCACTACCTGGACATCATCACATTCCTCACACCTGTCCAGTCCACTCAGATCTGTGGAAATTGAAGAGGTAGGAGCTCGGGGAAGGGGTTAGATACCATTTCATTGCCCCATTTCTTCACAGTCATTGACTCAGAGACATATTGATGGCTTATTTTCCATACCAGACAGTGTTTTTTTATAGAGATGACTTTGCAAAAGAACATTGACAGTACCCTTGTGAGGAGGTCATACCTGCTGCTAATACAGTACTTTAATGCTTATTATATGCTAATGAGTTGACATGAGTTTCAACTTCAAAACAAACTCAGTGTTGTTTTCAGTGACTTACATGCCAGAAGTGCATCCATGCCCTTGGGAGAGTCATTATGACAGCTCCATGCTCCACAGAACACAATCTGATATTCATACTGTCGAAATATTAATGGATTAGCTACCGTAAAAGGTCACTGAGTTTCTGATGGTTTGGTTCACACATTTCAAGCTGCTGACATTGTTCAATTAGAAACAGGAAAATATCACAATCTTTATAGCATATGTGAGGATTTATTAAAGGCCTGTGTCTTTATATGGCATTCATATGATATGATAACTATACTTTGAGAAGCTGCATTTTAAAACTTTTTGAGGTTTTGCAGCCTGCATTGAACTGTCCTTGGCAGACTTGATGGGTGGTGTAGCCTATGCACGGGGGTGTCATTGGCAACTTGTCATGGCCTCCTTTCCCTTGAACATTTGTTGACTTTCCAGTCGTTTCCAGCTTGATAACTAGGGACTGATTTTCGATGAAGACTTACGCTAAAGAGCGGGTATGAAACATACCACCTTTTTTTGGATCCATGCGTAAATGACTTATCATTGATGATAACCCCGGTGCCAGTTAAATCATTACACCTGAGCAGATGAGGTAATCTCTCTCCTGATGTTGAGGTCGAGAGGGTTAATAAGGCACTATACATCAACATCCCACATTCGCAGACTCCTCTAGACACGGTGTGACAGTCCATGCTCATGAGTCCTCCTGGGCGCGCTTCAGCCCTCAGGGTGCAACGGGAGTTATCGGTGACTGTGAACGGAGCAGCATCCTCCGGTGTTTTCACTCGTGCAGCTCGCGAGCGGAATAGAACAGAGGATGCTGAGGACATCAGAACACATCATAGCCGTGGCGTGGTATGAGTGGTAGACTCGTCGAGGCGGATGCGGTGTGTTTTTACCACGCAGGTTTAGAAGGTAGCTCTCTGGTTTTAAGCGCAGAGGTGAGGTGCGGGAAGGTCCAGAATGAGATGCTGAGAGGAGGTCCGAGGCCGCTGCAGTGTTCGCGAGAATGGACTGCATATGTATTGTTACCACAAAGGTAAGCTAAGAGAACGTAGCATCTCCGGCGCCGGTGACCGATGCGCTCAGAGCGCCCCGTTGATTCGAATGAGAAGCGGAGATTTGTCCGCTTGGAAAACTGATTAAATAATTCGATTGGCAGTCAGAAGTTAATTGAGGTGATATGCGGTCGTGGTTATGGAGTAATCGGATTTGTCCTTGTCCATTTTTTATTAATTATTGTGATATTAGATTGATGCGCTCATAATTTGATGAAAGTGTTTCATACGCTAGACCTCAGGTCAAGACAAAGTTTGGAACAATTTTGGATAGCACATCAGCTTCCAATGCCATAATTGTTAAAAGTGATTTCGTTGTCTCTGTCTGTCTAATGAATGAGTAAATGTTTTCTGGGCAATTTTGAAATTATATGTAATGAGAAACGCCATGTTAGAAGGTAGGTTAGTGAAAGGTATGGATTCATGGATTTGGTTTATGGTTTTATTTCACAATATTCTACCATGCTTTGTTATGGCTGCATAACTATCCAAAACCAAATTAACTTGCATTTCAATGATCATTTATGATCCTTTTGTTGTTGTTTTGTTTGTTGTTGTTGACAGATCTGCTTAAATCCCACTGTATGCTCCTTCCCATCCTAGGATAGCCCCTAACCTTAATTTACCTGAGGATAGCCCTCAACCCTACCCCCCCCCCCCCCCCCCCCCATCTTACTGTCACAGCTTTACAGTCTAGTTACAGTAGCTACAGTCCTCTCCAGAACCTGTCTCCCAGATCAAAGCCTTCTAGTTCTGCCTCTGCTCTATCTCAGTGAGGATGAAAGTAGGTTGATGGCCCAGTCCCTTCAAAGCCATGCAGCCCCTGGTCCCTGGGTGTTGATGAATACTTTAGTAGCGTGCCTGGCAGGGCAGGGTAGGGTAGGCATGGGTTCCAGCCAGCACCAGGCAGCAGCGGTAGTGCGGTCTCCAGGACTCTGAAGTCTTAGTCTGGCCGTGGACATACAACCACTGAGGCCCCATGGCCCAGTTGAAGAGGAGTAGAAAATAACTATTTTTTCCCACAGTGCATGGTTATGACTGAAATGCATTATTCGGGTCCACAATGTAACATTGTAAGTGCAAAAGAGTCAGTTGTTTTAGAGGCCATACAGATGCTTGCACTGGATAATTCTAGGCATAATCAGGGGGATAAAAACACCACCCTAACCCATGCTGAAATTCTTCTTAGACCCACTATTAAACAATATATCTCCCACATGATACTTAATACAGTAAATTATTTAGTTTGAAGTTAAACCCATGCTGGTGACTGTAGTGTGTGACGTATGGAGCCTACTACATGTCCTCACCCTGAGGATGTCCTCTCTCGCTTTACTCTGTTTCTACTGAATGGGAGAATGAGATGAGTGGGAGTTGAGTTGAGTCATTCACACTGCAAGTAGGCAGAAGCAGAACACACGCACACACACACACACACACACACACGTACACATGCACGCACACGCGCACACACACACACACACACACACACACACTACAATGAGAGGTAGGTAGGCTTTTGAATCACAGCTGTTGTATTCATTACGCCAGTCTGCTCTGCAGCGAATGTTATGTTCGGTCACACTGAACAACAATGTTCACACAGACTACAGACTACCATGTTGTAGTTGCATTTACAGTCATGTATAGACATATTATTACTGATCAGTGTAAGCTATGAGAGATTGATAGGTTTAGATTTGTTTTCATGCATTAATTTCTCTGGTTTGTAAAACATAAATAAATAGTAAAAGGAAAGATGTTGAAAATTGAGTGTTTAACTGGATTGTTTTCTAATACAGTAGATGCTCTCCTGACCAATTATGTTCAAAACATTTTTGATTAATAATAAATGTTTTCAAAACAGCAGGAGTTGAGTGTTAGAGACAGGCAGCTATTTCTAATGAATCTTAATAGGAAACAGAGAGGTATATTCTTCATGTCAGTCTGGTGCGTGATCCAGTCATCTTCGTGTTCAAGGAGAGGACAACATCTGGACTCTGGCTTCTTCCCCTGGGGGCAGTCTATAGTGATTCTGCCCTTTTACCTCTCTGGCTCTCCTCTCTCTCTCTAAACTCTCTCTTTCTCCTTCTCTCCTCTCTCTCTCTAAACTCTCTCTTTCTCCTTCTCTCCTCTCTCTCTAAACTCTCTCTTTCTCCTTCTCTCCTCTCTCTCTCTAAACTCCCTCTTTCTCTTTCTCTCCCTCTCTCTCTCTAAACTCCCTCTTTCTCTTTCTCTCCCTCTCTCTCTCTAAACTCCCTCTTTCTCTTTCTCTCCCTCTCTCTCTCTAAACTCTCTCTTTCTCCTTCTCGGCTCTCTCTCTCTAAACTCTGTCCTTCTCCCGGTCCCCTTCAAACTCTCTGTCTCAAATTGTCTATTTCTCCTTAAACCATCTCTATCTCTTAATACAGTCCTCCTATAACTCCTATATATCTCCTACTCCCCTCTCCTCTCCTCTAGACTCTATCTTATTCTAGCTATCCTTCCCTTCCCCTGATAAGCAGACTCAACTCTCCGCCCGGAACACACCACTATTGCCCAATCCTGTTTCTGAGTGATGGGGTTGGTTAAGTGGCTAGGCTGAAAATAATGAATGAACAGCACTTTTTGTCTCTACAGAAACAGAATTTCAATCACTGACCCTGACCATAACCTTAATCCGGCTTACACAAATAGCTACATCAACAGAATTTTTTTTTACAGTATAGCCAATTTGATCCTTTCACACAGCCATGCAGATAGTTTATAGGAGAGTAGAGGAGGGCTTTCGCCTGAAGGGGTGTGTGTGTGTGTGTGTGTGTGCGTGCGTGGAGATCTGAGAAGCTAGAGTTGATATCCCTTCCACCCCTTTATCAGTTCCCTCTCTCTCTCTCTCTCCCTCTCTCCCTCCCTTTCTCTCAATGTGGGCAGCTTTAGAGCGGGGGTCAGTTGATCAGCCTACTTTAAACATCACAGCAAGGACTCTTAATGACCCCCTGCTCCTCTGTCCTGGGCCGACAGGAAAGCTGCCATCAATCTAACATCTAGCTCGTTAAGCTAATTACCGAGCCTTCTACAGGGACAGATACACTGACAGGAACTTTGGATTGGCTCATCCCTCTGTTTCAGATAAACAATGATATGCATACAGTAATCCACTTTGGACTGACAGGACAATCTCAGTTGATCCATAATCCAATAACAGACACTGACCCACCACTCCATGTAGAATAATACAGTACTGAATTTGCATACTGAATCATTGTATGTAAACCAGGTGATGTGTTTGAAATCCTAGGTGGGGTGTATCCCAACAGTCTAACATGGCTTTCTCTCCTCATCTACTTTCATTCATTTGCACTAATGTGAAAGACCTGGATCGGTGAAAGCAACTGTGCTTTCCTTTCTGACCTCTCCATGCCGCACAGCTCCTCCAGTGAAGGACAGGGAGTCCAGAGACGCTGTTACACGTGACTAGCTTGTTTGCCATGTAGCCTAAACATTTCCCTTCACCTCTACGGTACAAGAACTACACTGGTACAGTTGGAGTTGTTATTCAACTCAGCAGCTTACCAGTTCAGTCGTAGCTTGGAGTGGATAGTGCTATCATCGAAACATAATTCCTTTTCTGTATGAGCACTATACTGTTTCATCCCTGAGTTCCTGCAGCACCCTGCTGAGCACAGTAATGACCTGCAGAGAGATCGGTGCCAACAGGCCCGTTATGCAGCTGGTAATTAAATTCTCCCAGACCTGGTTGTTCACCATGCAGGCCAAACCCACAGTGCTGACATGTCTTAAGGCCAGCCTGCCTGATTATGAGACAAAGCTTTTGTTAGCCAGACTTGTATTTCTATTCTTAGGTTGGGTGCAAATAACCCAAGCCTCAACTACACAGAAAAAAAACTCTATACATAGAGCTGTAGCACCTGGCCTAAGTCATTGGATGTGTGGACTGTGTGTTCCTGTTTTTTCTAACAGACCAACCCTCTGTGGTATTGTTGTTCCACTGCTGTTCAACAGTGTTGAATAGACTTTTGGTAGCAATTGAGTTGCTCATTCATTATTTAGTGAGTGTGATATATAATTTTTTCAGGTTCTTTTTTGAGTGATGATTATGCCTTATATTTTTCATTTTTATTGGGTAGAAAGACAGGAAAGTAAGGAGGAGAGGGTATGTCAGCAGGGCATGGGCCAGATTCGAACCCATGCCGACATGGGCATATGTGTGCACT
This sequence comes from Argentina silus, assembly GCF_951799395.1. NCBI lineage: Eukaryota > Metazoa > Chordata > Actinopteri > Argentiniformes > Argentinidae > Argentina > Argentina silus. The sequence continues at coordinate 7,398,800 of NC_139660.1, read as the reverse complement.
GTAGGCCATGGTACTAGACCACTGGACCACCCCAGGCCACATGAGTGTGATCTTTTAAAAGTATACCTGTAGTGTAGCTGGAATAGGATATGTCAGTGTCCTTCTACTAGTTGTTTGTCTGCTTGTAAAAGACTGTGTGTGTGTGTGTGTGCGTGACTGACTGCAATTACTGATCAGGCATGAAAAGGCAGAACCAGCATTACTTTTCCTCATTGGAGAATGTATTCTTCTATATCACACAACATGACTATCATAGTCCATGTTTCATATACGGCATGAATTAAGGACCATAAGTGCATTGCGGTGCAATCTTTTGATTGGTTTGGTATTCCTGTGCTCCAAGAGAGCAAATGTTTCCCCCAAGCTTCCCTTCTTAATCTCTAAGAGGCTTACCCTACCTTCATCCTATAATTGTCTTTGGAGAGTCCTATTTTAGACTGGCAGAGAATCGGACAAAGTTCATAGCCTGGGTTTTTGGTCAGGTGCCCACCGTTGCTGTCCAAACCAAACACAGCCCTTCATCTTTCCATCCCTCCATCCATCCATCCCTCCCTCCCTCCCTCCCTCCGTCCGTCCATCCATCCATCCTTCCATCCACCCCTCCATCCAGCGGTCGGTAGCCTCCAGTATAATCCACAGGAGTATTCATGATTGGATGTATTGTATTAATCTGAGCCTGAGTTAGAGGGGAGGGGTAGCTCGGGTCAACGGTTAGAGTCACTCTGGTCTGCTGGCAACGGCGTCGAATACCTTCACCTGAGATGATGGACGCCCGCAGAACTACTACTGGACGCAATGTAAAATTTACTGTATTATTTTTTTTATTATTATTTTTTTTACTGTATTTTATTGTTAAAGGCCCACTAAAGTGTCTATGACATCCATATCAAATCATTTCTCGGTAAATATTAGGTTACAATTGACAAATTATCAAAAAGAAGCTAGAAGTAGTGTTTTTGCTAACCGCAATTTATCAAACCAGCAGACTAAGTGATTGACTGGGTGTGATCGCTCGTATTTTTGATTGACAGTTGGTCTCGTCAGCTGTTCGTTCCAAGTTCAGTGTTTTTCAGATGCCTGTAATGTTTAGCAATTTATTAGCAGCCTACAGTGTCTCTAATATGTGGATTTATGCAGCATTTCTGTTTTCTCTTGGATGCTATTACGTTTTTGGTGAGTGACTCTCAAAGTTAGCTTTGTAAAATTGTTAGCAACTTTACGAACATAAGTTATTGAACAGGTCTAGCTTGCAAAATACAACACTGTGCTAGTTCAAACAACAAGATAACTTCAGCTACCTACAACGTTTTCTTACCTTTGCATTCTGGACAGTCTTGCTGCATTTTACCACACAACATTCTAAATAGCCAGTTGCATCTACACTCGTCTTATCTGTACCTGCCGGGAGCTGACAATGTGTGCACTGCCGCTGGAGGAGCGAGGTGAAACGTAAACAAATGATGTAATTGGTTGGTTTGATTGACTTGTACTACGCCAGAGCACCAATATAACAGGAGTACGTCTGGTGACGAACGCATATACATCGTAAATCACACCCATCCAAAACGGAGCATTTGAGGGAGAGTAGACAGGACTGGACTTTTTACATTTAAGTATTTCAAAACGACAGAAACCTGATTCTTTTCATATCTGGGTGATGCTAATTTGATCTAGTGAAGCCAAGATTGTAACCAAAATACTGGAAATTACTTTAGTGAGCCTTGAAGATATCAAATACTTAGGGGGAAAGGGAAAGTAGTGTTTTGTTCATGCATAATCAGTAGCAATTTGTTTGAAAGCTTGAGATATCTTTGATGTTTAGTTTGAATTGTTACTGTAGTTTTTAATGCTATGTATTGACCCAAAAAAGATTGCATAATTTATTGTTACACACGTGGCTCTGAGCTTCCTGGTTTTTAAAGCACGTGAGATTGGTGTATCACTGACATGATGAGGTGAGGTGCGTGGGTCAGGTGTGGGCACTGTGTGTGTCCCACTCAATGTAATTCACAGTTCATGCTGTGGGCTGAACACAGTTTGTTATTCAGTGTGGGACTGAACGTAACCCCCCGCAGACTGGCGTAATGAATACAAGAGCTGTGATTCAAAAGCCCACCTACCTCTAAGTGTGTGTGTGTGTGTGTGTGTGTGTGTGTGTTGCTCGATCGAAAAATTAGGTGTCATCCTTTAGACACACAATCTGTGATGTGCTCACAGGTCCCACCTATAGAATTATAACTTGTTGTATTCTAACCATATCATTATTCTATGGTTCTTCCTGCTATGTTTGTTTAAGATAGAAGAAGATGCATACAACATAATGTTATTATGTTGTATTGTGGAAAACAGATAACATTTCAGTTTGTGTGTACTGTATTATGTGAGGAAAACCATAGAAATCTGTCCAGTTTACAAATGATTGATTTAGCATAATTTAAACAGAATACATATGAATTCAAATTACTTTTTCAATGTGTGTTATGGTTGGCATGGTATTGTGATTCTATCTGCTGCTTTTGTGTTCTATGGTACTTGCTATGCAGGCTATTGTACTGTCAACCATTAGCCTGTATGAATATGATAAATCCTTTTTAACCAGGGTGCTTAGCTCCTCTCTGTGGCCCAAGTCCCAGCCCTGTGTAGTGTGTGAGGAATGGTAGTGCAGGGTGAGGCAGTGGGGAGTCAGAAGTGGGAATGGATTTTTAAAGAATATTGTCTCACTGAGAGGACATGGGAGGACTGGAGTTGGAGAGGGGAAGGCAGGGGAGGAGGAGGAGGAGGAGGAGGAGGAGGAGGAGGAGGAGGGGGGAGGAGGAGGAGGAGAGAGAGAGAGGGAGAGAGAGAGAGAGACTTTCTGGAGAAGAGTGGCTTATGGGAGAGGCTCTGTTCTCTCTCATCTCACCTTCTCACCCTTTTTTCCTAATGAGTCACTGGTTTCCCACTCGCCTTTACCTCACTACCTACTGTGTGTGGTATTAGTCACTCCACACACACACACACACACACACACACACACACACACACACACATCTGCCCTTGCACTCAGACACGTTTGATGAGCCGTTTGACTCCTGCTGAGTTCTTAGGCTCTGAGCTGTGTCTTTTCCCCACCTGGGTTGACCAGTAGAGGTGTCTGTGTGTGTGTGTGCGCGTGTGAGTGTGTTGAGCCTTCCTCCCTGCCCTCCCTCCCCTTCCCGCACTCACCTGGCTGGGCCACACCACATCTCTCCACCCCGCCTCGGCTGTCCTCTAATCCATCGGTGCTGGCCTCATGTCAGAGCCTGCGGTACCCTGCTGGAGACGAGAGCTATATCTGGCATATGTGGCCTTCTCACTGTCAACAGGAGGAGATGACAGGAGCAGTATTTGGCATGGGGTGGCCCCCACATAGACGGAGCGGGTAAAGGTGGAGGAGTGTCTGACATCCCTGTCACCGAATGCTTACTGAGGCGGTCTGAAAAAGACATGGGGGACATGAGAGTCTCAATATGTATACACAATGCATTTCTATCTCTCTCTCTCTCTCTCTCTCTCGCTCTATTTCTTTCTTTTATACTGTAGCTCTCTCCCTTTCTCCTGAGTCTCTCCAGGCCTCTCCAGGCCACAAGCTGGTCTGTATGGCTGGGATCCTCTCTGTGTGCTGGTCTGTCTCCCAGGCCTCTCTAGGCTTGGCTCAGACTGTCAGGGGAACTCTCTATATGCTGCTCCAGCTTGGGTGTCTCTCTAGTCTGGGTTCAGCCTGTCAGGCAGTTCGTCCTAATTGCCTCACTGCTGCCACAGGGCTATATTTGCTCCTTGGTGGCATTTGACTGGCTGCAGGCTGGCTGTCAGCAACTCTGACTGCCCTACAGACCCATAATAGCTGTATACACACACACACACACACAC
>NC_139660.1:7297412-7389912 GCF_951799395.1 Argentina silus | reverse complement strand
TGCTGTTGTGTACGTAAGGAGACGGGGGGAGACAGACAGACAGACAGACAGACAGACAGAGGGAGGAAGGCTAGCCGGCTGTAGGACTACTCCATGCTGCCTGTACATCCCACTGACTGACTGAGAGGAGGAGGAGGATGATGATGATGATGATGATGGTGAGGAAGAGGCAGGGAGAACCGGATGAGAGCTGAGACTCTTAGGGAGTCCTCTGTGTCTCCAGGGGGAGTGAGGGACGTTGTGGGACTACGATGGAGGCACTGAGAAGACTATGACTCCCAGCATCCATCAGTCGGACCGCTATCTGTCTAGCCCAATGTTGTGCCACTGTAAAGTAGCATGCACCAACAGCACCATATCGCTCATGTTCGGATGCAAGGTAGGAGTGTGTGTGTGTGTGACATTGGCTATGTACACACATACATTTGTGTTACTTAGGAGAAATCCACACTGTCTCTAACTTTGGCTGTATACATATACACTAGAGTTTATTCTGTTTTTACTGTGGCTGGACACACAAACACTGGTGTTCTGAAGGAGGTATTATACTCTGGCTGTTTTATGCTGTGACTGTCCACCATGTGCTGTGAAAGCAGGAGACAGAGATGCAGGGTGGACAGGGTTTAGTAACAGTTGTTTGTTTGTTTGTTTGTTTGTTTACCATGTGTATAGAAGACATGGGAAACAGGTGTTGGGTTCTGTAGTGTGTCTGCCATATGTGAGATGCTTCAGTTTTTAACTAAGAGACTCTCTCTTAACAATACACAAACATGCTTAAAAGCAGGGGTGATGCTTACCATCACATTATATGGTGACACACACACACACACACACACACACTGAATGCTGAATATGCTCTAAATCCAGTCACATATTTCTGGCTACACAAGGCTGGAGTTGATTCCTGACACACTGACACATGACTGTTTGTGTGTGTGTGTGTCTGTATGTGTGTCTGTATCTCTAAATGTCCATACTAAACCATACACTGACTGAGCCTGCATGACTTTCAATAGCTGAGCTAAACCAAGCAGACCTAGAACATGCTTCACTCCTCAATGCCTCATATTGGTAAATGAAATACCCATCACGTAAAGAAACCTTCAAAAACCATCCTTATCTCTGTCTTCTATAATGTGCTGTGATTGCTCAAAGTGACCAGTCACCTCATACGTTGATGTTGTGTGTGTGTGTGTGTGTGTGTGTGTGTGTGTGTGTTTGGTTTGTTGTGTGTATTTGTGCTTGTGTGTATGTGTGTGTTTAGACCCAAAGTCCTGAGCCTCGGTGCTTACAGTGGCAGTGTTATGATAACAGTGACAGCCGTCCTGTCGCCGTGGGAGCGGCAGGGTCCTAGTGCTCCCTGAGTTATAGTGTGTCTCAGGCTGGTCTATTCAAATGTGGGAGAACAGCCGATTATGCAACTGCCTGCTCCTCTGGGGTTCCCTGGCCCAACGCACACACACACACACACACACACACACACACACACACACACACACACACCACTCCTCTCACTGTCTCATGTGATAACAGTCCCCGACTAAACCACTCTAGCTAAAACACTCTCCTTCCGCTTCATTGTAAGAATTACCTCTCATACCAGGGTAAGATTAGCCTGGCTCCAGATCTGTGTGTACAGTACTGGAGCAAATGTTTGACATGACAACAACAGAGGAGCTGGCTAAAGCACAGCCATACAGATCTGGAGCCAGGCTCTGTCTGTCTCTCTGGGTGCTCTGGCAGGGGGAATGGCCGGCACTGCAGTAGTAGGCATAGTGATGGTCTTTCTTGTCTCCTCAGAGGTCACACACACACACACACACACACACACACACACACACACCTCCGCAAGGACAAGCTCAACAGCACAAGCGACGGACCCTAATGCCCCTTCCTTCGACGGAATTAACTAGCATGCCTGATGATCCGACACTAATATCCCATGCTAATATCTTGCCCTTTGATTGGTGTGGTTCTCATAGTGCACCTGTCACCATGTCCGTTAGATGGAGTCATAACTCCCCCCTGTTAATGAGTGTGATAATCCATCTGACCTGTTAAATGCCCGTTAATGAAGCCGATCCATCTTCCTCACGGGGGTAGCATGTGGCACCAGCTAATCTGCAGTTAGAGGTAGATTACTAAAAAGCTTATCTCCTCCAAGCATAGACAGTATATAGTAGTCATAGCACTGTTAATTGTGCTCTTATGCATTTGTTGTACTCCCCCTGTGGAAAATAGTGGTCCGTTCCATTCTAGTCTAGTCCATTTTATTTAAGTGTTCATTAAATTCTATTCTATTCCATTTCATTCAATTCCATTGTATTCTATTCCATTGTATTCTGTCCTAACCTGCTGTAAGTGGAGCAGCAAGACAGTGTTTGGTTCATTTCCTCCTAAAGCAGTACAGCTCCTATCCCCTTTCACACAGACAGCTACTCTGAGAAGTCTCCCTCCAATCTAGTCCCTGTCACTCTGTAGACGAGGGTATTAGATACTGTTCAGAGAGGAGGCAGCTGCTAAAATAGAACAGGCAAACAGGGAGCACAGTGTGTGTGTGTGTGTGTGTGTGTGTGTGTGTGTGTGTGTGTGTGTGTGTGCGCGTGTGCGTGTGTGTGTGTGCGTGCGTGCGTGCATGCGCGTGTGTGCGCGCATGCACATGTGTGTCTGTGTGTGCGTGCATACTGTTTGAGTCAGTAAAGACCGAGCGAGAGTGTGTGTGTGTGTGTGTGTGTGTGTGTTTATGTGTGATAGGATGTGTGTATTGACTCTGTATTGAGAGCTCTGACCTCCCAAGGCAGTCCTTAACCCACATCAAAGAGTCTAGCATGATCCATCAAAGCAGCTGGCACACACTGACTGACTGGGACTGACTGTGAGTGATGCTGTTCTGGGCTGCTGCAGTGAACTGCACCAGATGTTCCTCCCCCCAGACTCCACTTTCTTCTTCCTTTCTTTCTCCTCTCCCTACGCTCTTCTCTCTCTCTTCTACCTCTTCATTCCTACCACACTTTCCTCCTCTTCTCAAGGATGAAGGATGCAGTGCAGTCAAGGTTGCAGTTTCCTGCACCCCTGGTCTACAGTCACTGGTGTCTACTGTGTGTGTGTTTGAGTGAAGGTCCGTCTGCTGTACCTCAACACCATGCCAGCGTGGCAGTAGACGGTCCATCAGGGCCATTGCTTGTGTGAGTTCCTGGGTCATTTGGCCAGGGCTGGGCCAACTGCATGACTGGCTGACTGGTAGACTACCTCCTTTAGCCCTCTCCGTTTATTTTGGTTGAACACACACACACACACACACACACACACACACACACACACACACACACACACACAGGCGCAGCAGTTTGTCCACTCTGTCTGCCCCTTGACCTTCTGACCCCTCTACTAACTGCCCTGGTCTCTCAGGGGTGAAGAGTGCACATTCAGCACTTAACAGATACACAGCATCTGTACTTCACAGATATGCAATCTTTCCTGGAGTGAGAGTACAGTACATTGGTGTGTGTGTGTGTGTGTGTGTGTGTGTGTGTGTGTGTGTGAAACTCTTCCCTTTTATGTAAAGCACTTTGGGACCAGTATGTGAGTGTGTGTGAGCGTGCATACGGGCGTGTGTGTGTGTGTGTGTGTGTGGAAGCTTGTATCTTGAGAGGTATGTGTCCTTGTATCATACATGTACTGTATCTAGTTGCTGTTTAAGACTAAGCGATGCGTAATGGACTGGGTAGCGGCTGTGACAGTAGCAGTCGTTAGTGTTCCATGCTGGTGCTGAGCGGGCAGGTCTGCTGAGCGCAGGGTTTCACGTCTGGAGAGCCTGGCAGATTGGTGTCAGGGTGATGGCTGAGAGGGAGAGAGGGGACTACGGCGGCGCCGGCAACTGAAATCACCTCTTCAGAGAGTTCCTGTCCTCCTCTATCTGCTCTGCTCTCCTCTCTCTCTCCTCTCTCTCTCTCTCTCTCTCTCTCTCTGTCTCTCTCTCTCTCTCACTCTCTCTCACACACTCACTCACACACACACACACACACACACACACACACATTCACACTCTCTCTATCTATCTTTCCACTTATATTCCATATTCTCTTCTCCTTCTCTGTCGTTGCTTTCTCCTCTCCCCCTCCTCTTCCTCTAACCCCCCCCCCCCCCCTTCATCTCCTCTCCTCTCCTTACCTCTCCTCTCCTCTCCTCTCCTCACCTCTCCTCTCCTCTCCTCTCTCCTCCCTCTCCTTAGGGACAGCCTGTCCTTATTTAGCTCCGACTCCGCCCGCAAACTTCATTAGGTGTCTGTATGTGTCTGTTAGAGGAAAATGTCTTTCTCCGGTTTTTCCTTTCTTGTACAGTGAGTCTGCCTGATTATGCCTCGAGTAGTTGTGCAGCTTCTCCAGTCCCACAGGCTTCATCCCTATAGCTGGGCTGCCTCTCCAGGCCAGTGAGGCCCTAAAGCAACGTCTCTGTGGCCCGACTGGGACTTGTTATAACAGTAAAACGACAGGAATCAAACCAAACTTGTTTGCGTGGTTTTGCTGAAGGCGCCTTTAGTCCAGGGACCTGCACAGGAGGAAGTAATGTTACTGAATGTTCAGAATCAGATGGGTGGATAGAATTGTAATGTGTAGAGCAGGTATGAGTGTCTTATCGCGTAGACAAATGAGTCATATCAGCTCTTAACATAATATTTCTATCTGCAAGATTGGGAATGTGATCAATTCACTGAATACAACCCTGCTACACAGCTTTACTGTCCTGGGGGTTTACATTATGTCTATATCATCAGTGTAACAATGGGACATGCTTATAAAGCAATTACTACCACGCTGGGCATACACCTGGGCCTCCCTACGGCAAGACACACACACACACACACACACACACACACACACACACACACATACATATATACACAGGCACACACTCATGCTTACACACACAAACACACTGTCTGTGTGCTCAGTGGGGTGTAGAGAGGTCTGTTTGATCTTGAGACAGTTCTCACTGAGTGACACTAAGCCTGTTTAGAAGTGCTTACCGCACATGACCCTCGAACTAACAGAAACCTCTCCCTTTCCCTCTCCTTTTCTCTCCCTCCTACAGAAGTACCGGTACCAGGATGAGGATGGGTCTCCCCCCATCGACCCTGGCCCCCTGCCCCAAATCCAGACCCTGCCCCATGCCCAGGCCTGCCCCCAGCACCCTGGGGAGGGACGGGAGCTGCAGCTCCAGGGGGGGCGGGGCTACGACACGCTCCGGGAGAGAGAGGGGAGGGAGGGCCGGGGGCCAGAGCTGGTCCAGGTAGCAGAGAAGAACCTCTCCCAGATCGAGAACGTCCATGGATACGTGTCCCACGCACACATCACTCCCATGAAGGTAGGGCACACACACATAGATGAACAAGTATGCATGTACCCTCACACAGACACACAGACATTCAAAGTCAAGTGTATTTTGTTTATTGTATGACCCCCCCCCCCCCCCCCCCCCCCACTGTCCAGTTCTTCTCTTTCATCTGATCCCCTCTTTCTCATCTCTTCCATTTACTATAGACACACTCTATTCCTACTCTCACAATATCTACTGGGTGCCCCTGTAGCCCCCATAAACTCACAGATCAACCCAACCCAGACCCATGCACCAACATAGAAATCATCATTGTCCTTTCTGTTTCTATGTGCACCAACACACCAGCCACAGTGTGAATAATATAGGTCCCTGGCTTACACACGTGTCACATGGCACATGTCACAGGGATGACACGAGTGATGAGTCGCTTCTGTTAGTAGTTGTTGTCAGCCTGAAGCACTCTTCAGTCAGATGATTTAAAACAATAGCTTTACATTATGTCGACGGTGCAAACAGGCATTTATGTGTTTACTTGTTTGTGTTTGTTTACGTTTGCATGCACATGTTGTTTGTATGTTAGATGACTGAAAATGACTGTGGTTATCATGTGACTATAAGCATGAGATGACATTGTCAACAAACTAAAAGGTTTGACTTTGAACAGTAGTACTCTGTCATTATAGTGGAAAGTAGTTGTGTCCTAACAACTTCTTTTTACTGCTAAGATACAGTAGGCCTATCATTTGTAATTAAGTGTTCTCAGTCAGTAGACATACCAAACATAGTGAAGCGTCTGTGTGGTTTTGTTGTTTGACTGTTGTCTACCTCCACCTTGTGGCTCATTCATGTCACTGCAATGTTTAGGGTCCTTCCCCGTGTCAAATGGCCCAATCACTGAAGCTTCTGTTCCTTTCTCAAGAGATATCTCGATTTGAGTATTGTTTTCCGAAATATGATTAATTGATCAGTGACTATGTCTCTCCCCCTTCTGTCAGTAATTGACATAAAGATCATGACAATTCCGTTGAAATGGTATGGAATTGCAGTCCTCGATAGGTCAGCCGTACATTCTAGTTTATTTGAGAAAGTGATTTTTATTTGTTTTGATATAGACATAGATATGACAGTAAAGCTCATTTTCCTATCCTCCTTTGAGGTAAAGTGTTCAGAAGTGCATCAAACTCCTCTCAATGACATATCAGTACTTGACAAAGGTTGTGTATCCATTTGGAACCATTGAACAGAGTGTGTGTTGTGTGTCCAGTGTTGCCTGTCCTTGTGGTTATTTCTAGCGCTCCCCCCCCCAGGTAGATGTAGTGTGTGCGTAGCCTCTCAGTGGGGCCGTTGGCTAGCAGGACCCAGACAGATGGAGCAGCCATCCTGCCTCTCCCCACGACTCTGCTCCTACTGCCCCTGGGGCTGGGCTGGCCTGGCCCTACTGTACTCTACCTGTACCTGATATGGACCGGACACACAAACATGCACACACGCGGATATAGTATTATACACACACTCACACAAACTCGCATACACACACACACACACACACACACACACACACGCGCACACACACACGCACACACACACACAGACACTAACGACACACATATGCACACATACACACACACACACACACGCGCGCGCACACACACACGCACACTCAATAATCACACATGCACGCACACACACACACACACACACACACACACACACCTCAGTGTGTGAGAAAAAGGGGACAGGGCCCTTGTATTGTGTGATATCATTGTGGAACATTGCTGCAGCCTGACTGCTTTGCTGTGTGAAACGTACAACACTGTGTTGTCTTGGTTGTTGTGTATTTATTAGAGGAAGATGTTTGGAGACTCTTGGTGCATTTCCATGGAGATGCACGTTCAGCTGATTTCTCCACTCATCCAAAGTGCTGCTCTTTGGCATGGGCATCTCTGTTGACTTAATATGTGCCCCATCCCAGGGTCTGCGTTGGCCCCTGTACTGTATCAGTCAATGTCTGTGGTAACAAGTCTGTCAGTTTGATACAGACGGCATGGAAATGTCCATGTTCAGCTGACATGTGCTCTGTCGTTCATCTTGTACACTTGAAACAATCCAAGTGTGTGTGTGTTTGCATAGAGGACCGTTGATGTATTTTATGTGTGTGTGTTTGTGTGTACTGTGCCGCTTCTGTGAGCTTGATGTTTATCGTAGTTAAGGCTCTGGTCATGGCTTCTTTCACTGTTGTGAGTGCCAGTGTAACGGTAGGCTTACTGTATACATCAGAGCAATGAGCACAATGTTGATATCAACACGACATAGCACTCCTCTGGTTGGCTATCTTGTGTATGGCTTTGCCTCATCCACTGCATGTGTGTGGGTGTGAGCATCTGTGTGCTTACAGTATGTGTGCTTCTCTTATAAACGGTTATAGAGAACACACACATTCTCTTTTATTTGTATAAGTTTGTTTTATAAGTGTGTAACAGAGCCTATACTCTGTTTTGTGACAGGCTGCTTTTCTCTATGTTGGTAGTCTCAGGTGTGTGTGTGTGTGTGTGTGTGTGTGTGCGTGTGTGTGTGTGTGTGTGCGTGCGTGCGTGCGTGCGTGCATACGTGCGTGTGTCTGTGTGTGTGTTATAGTGACAGGATGAGTTCCTCTCTGTGCTGTAGGTAGAGTCTCTGGAGTGTATCTTCGACGGTGGTGCATCTTATGGGCTGGAGGAGGTCCCGGCCCCCACCTTTTCTACGCTCTACTCCCAAAACCACGCCCTCCTACAGGTAACCCCGTCCACGCCGTTCATTCGCCCAGAATGCCCGCCTTGCTGCCCCCTTTTGGTGTTTCATTTCATTTTGCTGTTCCATTTGTGGCAACTGTGTGACAGTGCTTCCTGTGCTATCATGAAGATCAAATCATTTTGGAGAAGCTGTGCCTTTTTATTTCGAGCTCCACCATTTGTAATGTGTTGTAGTACGACTTTGCAAGCTCTAGGTGGCACCATTGCCATAGAGAGAGAGAGAGAGAGAGAGAGAGAGATCATCTTGTGTAGTAGCTAGCTGTGATATGTGAGCCTATGGTGAATGTTTGAGGTGGTTACATCACATGTTTGGGTGTGGTGAAGCTTTGTACAGTACAGTATGTGTTGTTGAATGTGAACTTAAAAGAAGACAAGACTGTGTGTGATTCTCCTAAAATACCATGAGGAAACCACTGTAGCTCTTATGATTATTAATTCTCTCAAAGTCTCTGTCGTTTTAGTTAAAATCAGTCCTGAAGTTGCAAAGGCATTTTGACCATGAAGGTGAGGTCTCTGAGATTAGATCTATCTCAATAAATAGTCCACTCCCTGTCACCTTTCCTCCATTGACGCCACAGATCGGGAAAAGGTAATAGCGCACTCACACCAGTATCCGTATCCGCCATATTGCTTTCACTGAGCTTCCAGTGTGTCTTCAGATGAGTTTAGATGAAGGAGAAGAGGAGGCCCTATAGATCTGCAGCCTTTATGTTCCCCCCCGTCCCTCTGAGCCTTGTGTCGGCGGTAGAGATGGAGTCACAGAGGAGATAACGGGGGTGCTCCTTCAGGGCTACAAGTGCATTAGTTCTCTTTAACTCTGCACGGTAATGCAGACTGTAGGGGGAAAGCATTTCTGCAGCGCGCCACTCTGCCTGGTGGAGGACACCTTTCAGAGGCGCACCAGCCTGAATTCCAATGAGCGGGTGGTCCTGTTCAGCATCTTTCTCTTTCTTACACGCACACACACGCACACACACACACACACACACACACAGCCTCATCTATGTCTCATTCAAACTCAGATTACGTGCACGCAGATTTGAAATATCTAACTTCTACTTACAGTGTGAAATCAGATCACCTACAACAACCTCTTCTGCAGTATCTGTTTTCTGTTGTATATCCTTATTGGACTGTTACTTACTTGACAGGGCTGTGAGTTAAGTGAGAGGAGGATAGGAGGGAATACACACACACACACACACACACACACACACACACACACACATAGCACTTGGTGATCCCAGCACGTCATTGTCATTGCGCTAATGCAGTCTATTAGTGAAGGCTAGGCTTGGCAGTAGACTGTCTGTCCTCTGAGAAGGAGAGTAAGACGGCGCAGACGGACCCACAGACAAGAGGCAGCGCTGACAGCTACTACAGAGTGGGGGTGGGTTTCATATCCCACCATGGTTGGTATACTGTGTACGTAGGCATCTATGTTCAAGGCCTACTGTATGCAGTTGAGCTCCCTGCCTATGAGGGCTTGGAGAGGAGGGGAGGGGAGAGGAGGAGAGGAGAGGAGAGGAGGGGAGGGGAGGGGAGGGGAGAGGAGGGGAGGGGAGGGGAGAGGAGAGGAGAGGAGAGGAGGGGAGAGGGGAGAGGAGGGGAGGGGAGGGGAGAGGAGGGGAGAGGAGAGGAGAGGAGAGGAGAGGGGAGGGGAGGGGAGGGGAGGGGAGGGGAGAGGGAATGGTGTGTGTGTGTGCGTGCGTGCGGGTGTGATGATGAGACAGTAGTGAGAAATGAGCCGTCTCTCTCCCTCTGAGGGAACACAACCGACAGAAACCGCTTGAGTCCTCTCAACCTGTGTGTGTGTGTGTGTGTTTGCGTGTGTGTGTGTGTGTGTGACTGACTGGCTGTGACTCCTGTCTCTGGAAGGACACAATCAGAGGAGCACTGCCTTATCTCCTACCCACCACTCTGCTCGTCGCTGAGTGCACTTGGCTGTGACATGCTGCGCTGCGCTGCGCAGGGGGAGAAGGTAGTATCTCTCAGCCTCTTGAAGGACCCCATGGCCCCCTAAGGGAGGGTTGTGTGTGTGTGTGTGTGTGTGTGTGTTTGTGTTTGTGTGTTTGTGTGTTTGTGTGCGTGTGTGTGTGTGTGTGTGTGTGTGTGTGTGTGTGTGTGTGTGTGTGTGTGTGTGTGTGTGTGTGTGTGTAAGCCGGCTAGCACAGGAGAGCCCGCTCCAAGCCCAGCACAGACATGCTGGCCTCTGTGTGGTGCACCAAAAAGATGGGTCGTCGCTTAATCAGGACCATAAGGAGGACCAGGACACTACACCTGCACTTCCTGGTAGGTAGGGAGGAGGGTGTACAGTATATGCACTAGGTAGTAGGTAGGGTGAATTGATGTACACTTTCTGTTATGGGTAGGGGGAATGTATATACAATTGGTAGTAGGTAGGGATGATGTGATGCATCTCAAACTTTCTGATCAGAAAGACTTCCATAGAGATTCCTATGTAGAGGTCTACTGTATAGGGATATCTATAGTCTGTACAAGACGTGGTTTGTAAACAAGGAAGTGATGACCTAGCAGAGGAATGTCAGCGTGTTCTTCTAAAGTCAATAGGTGCAGTGAAAACCCATCCGCAGTATGAAACTCTGGCATCCATCAATACAGTGGAGTAGACTATCAATACGGTAGCGATGACATCATCTAGAACCCATCAACGCTCCATTGCATTTGTCTTAACATGGGATTTTACTTAGGGTTGAACCACAAAGCAATGTCAGGGGTTGTGGAAATATTGATTTCTGACTCTCTGGCAAAGACATTTTGTCGTAGAAGCTTTGTTGTTCTGAGATGACTTTGGTATCATGACGATGCAATGCTTCCCCACACTTTTAAGGTTAATAGCAGCACAACCCCCCTCCCCCCGCCCCCCCCCCCACCCCCCCCATCACAGACACACACACACACACACACACACACACACACACACACACACACACACACACACACACAGCCCACACTATACTGCTACACTCGAAGTTGACACACACATCCCACTCCCTCACACTACCCGAAACACACACTCTCTCTCTCTCTGTGTCAGCCCACACTCCTTACCGTGGGTGGGCTTTGCTGCTGGACTGTGCTGTGCTGCAATGCTACGTGCGCTGAGTTAAAGAGGAGAAACATTGAAGGGTGATAACCCTGAGCAGTGTCCCTATAGATCATTATCCTGATTAACCTGTAGCATTAGCAGGACATGATTCACTAGGGCTAAAACACTAGCTCTGACCTCAGGCACTGGTGCTGGGAGAGACCGCCGGACAGATAGACTTGTTGTTGATTAGCAGAGAGAGAGAGAGAGAGACTTTTTCTCTCTCTCTCACTCTCTCTCTCTCTCTCTCTCTTCCTCCCTTTCTCTCACTCCCTCCCTTTCTCTCTCTCTCTCTCTAACCTCACCTCTGAGTCTGTTCACACAGCAGGCCAAAACACCACAACAACATACCACAGCAAGAGGTAAATAGACCTGTGATGGAGTTGGAGAGAGAGAAATAGATAGAAAGAAAGTCAATTCATGCCTCGTGTAGTTGTATATGTTCAAGCTATATAAGCATTGCTTGGGTGTACCCAGTAAATTATATTTGAATCAGGAAAAGGTGCTTGCTTAGCTATCGCTGTGAATAATAGTTTATGAGTTTGAATCATAGTGGGATGAATGACTCTGCAGTAGTGTCTTGGTTTATTAGTTAATTAAGTAAATTCATTGCATGCAAAATTAATTTCATGCCTCAAGAAGTTCAATTAATTGAATTTCATTTGGTTAATTTGAATATATTTTAGCACCATGTTATGAATCAATGCATGTTATTGGTGAGTTCCTGTCCTTGAATCTACATCAATATATTGTGAATACTATACTGTAGCTCCACCCCCAGCGTAGCCCCACCCCCAAAAGCATGGCGAACGCTTTTCTGAAGTCATCCAATAGACTCAGAGCTTCCAGCTTTGATTGATATATTTTTGGTTTGTGAGGGAATGATGTGATAGAATCTCCTCAGAGTTGATGATAACAGATACATGCTGCATCCGCATAAATAAGAAGTAATATATTATCCTATGTAAATCTCTGGGGTATTTAATGAGGGCCTGATGGAAGAGACAGGCATGGAACGATCCATCTATAAAACAATGCCTCATCCCTGCTCTGTTGTAGCCACACACACACGCACACACACACACACACACACACACACACACACACACACACACACACAGACTCTGAGGTTATTAACAATAACAACAACAACAACACAACAACAACAGTGTTGTAGTGTTGTTCCTTGCTAGGAGGAGACACAGTCTTCTATGGAGAGGACAGGGTATCTGAGATGTAACTGGCTGATATACAATATGCCAAGTACATGCTGGTATTTGTATCAGAGGTGATAGGACGCTCACATGATGAGTTACCTTGCTTGAACCCTGAGGACAGCTTTACTCATGAGTCTACTACTGTAGTCTTAACGTTTTGTTCTCCTCAGGGTTGACATGGATAGTCTTCCCATGTAACACATCCTGTCATCAAGCTTTAACCTGGTGACGAGAGAGAGAGAATCTATTGTCTGTTTTTCAAAGGTCCAGCTTACCGTGAGTTGAGTTGGACTTATAACTCTGTACTGTATATCCATGCCTACCTGTCTGCTGTATATCGATGGCTCTGTATGCAGTGAGTTGAGAGGGTCTTTTATCTCAGTCAGAGACAGGGAGGGGTCCACAGCAGCTGTCCTATTAAATATACATGTCCTGTATTTCTGTTTAATTGGCCTTGAATTATTAAACCTCTCTCCACTATTTATCAGCTGACATTCGACAGAGACAGAGAGTGTCAGCATGTGTGTTGACAGCTCACCTGTCTGACTAGACATGTAAGTGGCAGGGAGTATACATTTCAATACAGGCGGTGTGATGCACTGTAAATGTTAATCCCAAATCGACCCCGAGCCTCTACTCCTCGAGGCACTTGTGTAGATCTGAGAGGATTTGATAGGTTTAAGCAAAACGGCACTGGCTATGTCTTTCCCTCTGATAGACTGGGTAGAATTGTAGCCATATTTTCTTTGACACCTTTCCAGTGCTCTACGTGGTGCATAGGGGACAGGGGGAGAGAGCTGGGGGAATAGTACACACTAGTATACAAATGCAATTGTGATTGGCTTTGATGGCCACTGTTTAGGTGGTGGGTCTATGACCGTATGGATATAGGATATGGATGTATCTTGTGGGATGTGAAGTAGGATGACCATGCAGTGTGTTGTGCAGTATGGCAGCGTTTGGATAGCTAATCAGCACAGTGCTTCCATTAGCTTCAACTAGCACCTGTAGCATTTTCTATTCACTGGAAGCTTGTATACTGTATATAACATCCCCTTGAGAAGCGAAACATCTGCCACTATGACTTGCCCACATGCACAATATGTGCACTGAAATGTGCAGTGTACCATGTAGTCTGGTTTATTTCTTATACAGTACACATACATACAAGAGGTATACTGGATAGTCCACCTGAATAGCAGTTCATTTGAATGCATAATAGAAAGAGAAAATAACTCCCAAGATCTGGAACCATCTAAAAATACCACATCAGACATCCTCTCTGTTCCCTGAGAATGCTGTCGTAGTAACCGGTGAGCAGATGCTATTTTGGTCTCCTAGCTACTGGGAGGCTGATCATGAAGACCAGGGCAGTAGGTACTGTGTGTGTGCGTGTGTGCGTGCGTGCATGCGTGTGTGCGTGCGTGCATGCGTGTGTGTGCGTGTGCGTGTGTGTGTGTGTGCGCGTGCGGGTGTGCGCGTGCGTGTGTATATGAGTCCTATTTTTACCCTGCTCTTCTCTGGAGAGTATATTTAGACGTCAGTCTTGAGCAGTGAGGCAGGAGGGGCTTGGTGGGGCTGCAGCTAGCTTTATTGGATGTGAAAGCTGTTGCCATGGTTTTGGCCCCCTGGGGGGACAGAGACACAAGCTGTGACAATGGCTATTTTCTTGCGTGACACCTGTGGCAGGGGCACACCTACGAGCTGGTGCTGGCTCTTACCACCACACACACACACACACACACACACACACACACCCATACACTCTCCCTCCAGCCTGTCTCAGAGGAGAGAAAAGCCTGGGAGAGAAGCAGAAGCAGCAACAGGCATTAGAGATATATACACAGACACACGCACACACACACACACACACACACACACTCCTCCAGCCACCACCACTCTCGAAGAGTCATACACACTCCTCCCTCAGCCTGACTCAGAGGAGAGAGGAGAGCCTGGGAGAGAGAGACAGAAGCAGCAACAGGCTGAGCTTGCTTGTGGAGTCAACGTTGCTCTGCACAGGCGTGGAGAAGAGGAGTGTCTCTCGTTTTTCTTTCCCTTTTTTCTACCTCCATCGGGTACAGTCTGTTGTTATTCCGTTCCGGATCAGCTGTGTGTGTGTGTGTGTCTGGGTGTGTGGGTGTGTGGTGTTTGCGTGTGCTAGTGTGTGTTGTGTGGGAGCACCGGGGAGCCGCGGAGTCTGAAAAAAAAAACCACCCTCTGAGGAGAACACACACAGATACAGCACCCACACGACGCAGCATAGGAGCTGCCGACGTTGACCAGAACCTCTCACGACGGCTAACACACACTTCCTGGATGCCCCCCTCCCCCCTCTCCCCTACTCTCACCAGGGAAGTTACTAGGGCTCCTCTTTCTTCTGGGCTTTTTTCCTCTCTGTTCGTCGGTCTGTCTGTCTCTCCGTCCTGGACTTGTGAACACAGCGTTTTTACCGGGGATCTATTTTCACAGTTATGCAACTGGCCTGGCTGGTAGGCAGGCTAGGCAGTTGGGCGTAAACAGTGTGTGTAATCGAATCGTCTGAGACACGGCTCGTGTTTCTAGCCTGGACAATGGCTCTGGAGTGGGCCCAATCAATGGCTCTGTGAAAGCTTTCCTGTTCCTAGGGGCTAGAGGGAGCCTCTCTGGTGAGCTGGGATAGAGTTAAACACTTCAGGTAGCGAGCGAGTGTGTGAGAGGGGGAGGAAGAGGGCGGAGAAGAGGAGGAGTGGGAAGGAACACCACACCACCCACCTACCCACCCACCCACCCACCCACCCACCCATCCATCTCTTCTGAGGCTCTCCTCCTCTCTTCACTCCATTCATATTTAATGTGAGTGTGGGTGTAGAAGGGGGAGCTGTGGGATTTCTACTTCCGCTCTTAAGAAGGTGCTGTGATTGAACTCTGGTCTTCTACTGCTTCACTGGAGATCCATTTAGAACCAGAGAGAGAGAGAGAGAGAGAGAGAGAGAGAGAGCAAGACCTCCCTTCTCTGATGTCTGTGGGACCAGTCAGGTAATTGAGCTTGTTTCCTATCTTTCGCCTGGCCCTCTTTCTCGCCCTGTCGTTCCTTAAAGAGAAGAGAGGAGGGCCCCAGTGATCCTGCTACTCCGTGGGTGTGGAGTTTGCTGGCGGTGCGTTCTCCACCTCCCTTTTTCCCTCCATCTCTCTCTCTCTCTCGTGGTCCTCACCTCCTACTGTAGCTGTCGGACATGTGGCGTTTGG
This sequence comes from Argentina silus, assembly GCF_951799395.1. Classification (NCBI taxonomy): domain Eukaryota; kingdom Metazoa; phylum Chordata; class Actinopteri; order Argentiniformes; family Argentinidae; genus Argentina; species Argentina silus. Next base: position 7,374,232 of record NC_139660.1, on the reverse strand, counting down.
ATAGGGACCGGAGGATGCAGCCATCAAACAGACTTCCCTTTAGACTCTGGCTGTCTGAGTAGGATGCTGCTGTAACTTTATCCCAGCCTGCCTGCCTGCCTGACCGCGCACCACTCCTCCTCCTCCTCCTCCACCTCTTCCTCCTCGTTTCTCTGTGGCTGCCGGTACAATCGCTCTCTAAGCCAGCTGATCCCTTGCTCCCGGCCCTGAAGAGAAGAGAAGAGAAGAGAAGAGGAGAATAGAGAGGAGTTAAGTGGAGGGAAAAGAGAGGAACCCAAGCTCTCCATCCAGAGATGAACTATATATTTGGTAACAACACCCTGTACCCCCGTAGCGGGCGCGGTGGGGGTGGCAATCCAGGGCATGGACCCAAACAGAAGCATGGGCCTAAGAGATGCTCCTCAGAGGAACTGCCGTCTACCCACGGACCCGGCTCTTCCTCATCATCCTGCTCTTCCTTATCTCGATGGCAACAGCTGCTGACCTTCTTTGCCAAAAGAAATGCGTTCAGTGACTGCATCACGGCCGGAGCTAGCCAGGTAACACTAATATTGTGTGTATGCACACACACACACACACACACACACACACACACACGCCTACTGTACACAGACATGCACACACATACTGTACGCCTACTGTACACACACGCCTACACACGTGTTGATTTACTGTGTGATTAGGGTTTGCAGTGTGTGTGCGACACATAATAAAGTTCCTTTCTTTGCTTGTTATGGGAAGTGTGAGAGCAGAGAGCTCACCGAAGCACTGACCTGACTGGGTCAACTAAGACGTGTGTGTGTCTCCCGGGACAGGAGAAGCTGAGTAGTTAACAGAGACCCAATCCCCCTGGCACCCAGCCTCCTCCCGACAGTTCAGTGGTGTTTTACATAACCTGCTTCAGGACGCTTCTTTAACTAACATTGTCCTTGACCAAGGTGGTAACTAGCTCCCTGTAACTAGCTCAGTGGCAGTGTAACCGAGGTGGCTCAGTGAACCACGCTCATGTGAGACCTGGAGACTAGCATTAGCCAAGGCTTTATCTCAAGTAGCACAGTATTGTGGAGTATAGACAAGCCAGTTTCAAATCCAGTTGATCACAGCAGCATATTAACTAAGCCATTAACTGGGCAGGCAGCTTCTGGTCACTTCTGTAGTGGTGAGGTCGGTTTCACCTGGGCTAATTCTGTTCCATTACAGACTGAGAGATCAAAACAAAACAAAAAGTTTGTATGGTGTGTGGACATACTGTAAGCATCCACTGGACATGCTTGGTCTAGGCACATTTAAGTTCTAGTCAAACTAGTCCTGCTTCTAGTACAGTATAATAACATACTCGCAGGAAAAACATCCTTCTCTGCATTACGCTCTATTTTTTTTTAATCAAAGAAGCCAAGTTTATTAAGTATTATTTTCCTCATCCTCACCAACACGTTCTAGGGAGAGACACTCATTGTGAACATGTCCTGTCCTGTGTTTGCTCAGAGTCTGGTGATCTAGTGGAGGTATTCTCTGTCTCCTGTCCTATGGCCAGAGCCAGCACTCAGCTCAGCGGTCTATTAGCCTGGGAGTTATAGCCTGTAATCATATTGGGCTCTGCCTGTAGCCTTTTCCCAAGGTGTTGTCCAGAGCACTTAGTGGATGAGTGATGGGCCATTATTACCTGCAGGGGGGATCAGGAGAGGGATATGGAGCTGGTAGACTGCCATCGCATCCTTTTCTCCTCTCTTGCTTTTAGAGAGGGGTGAAGGGATGGAGAGGGACTAGAGAGAGATGAAAGGACAGAGAGCAGCTTTAGAGAGAGAATGGTGAACGGGGAGAAAAGAGGAACAGAGATAAAAGATGAACGCAGAGAGAGAAAAGGCATTTTTCTAATGGCCAATGATCAATTGAACAAAGTAAGCAAAGTTTTGACCACAACTTTTAAACTACCAGAGTTTGAAACTACAGCAATAGTAGATGACTCAGGAGATGACCTACGTTTTGAAAAAAAACTGTTTAAAGAGGGTGAGTTACGACTGGAGGAGTGTGTGTGTGTGGCGCGTTTGTGCGTGTGTACATCCTGTATGTGTGTATGTGCTCTCTGTCAGACAGGGTCATGCCGTGAATAGAGACTGGAGGACTGAACAAAAGGCCAGTTGAGGAGGTTCTTAATACCTGACCGTAGCCTTGTTACCATGGCATCCCTACTTCATCTTTCTTTCATGAGTCTTTCCTTACAGCCAAACCAGCACAAGCTACAAATGTCCACAGTCACACACACACTCCTGTCCTCCTATTCAATAAGCCCTGCCTTCTGGGGGCGCTTAGTGGCGTAGCACACTAATGCGCATACCACATAATCGCAAGGTTCCTGGTCCGATTCCGACCCTTGACACGTCTTGCATGTCATCCCTCCTCTCTCTCCCATCCTTCCTGTCAATCTCTACTGTCTCTATCCCAATAAAGCAGAAATGCCCTAAAAACATATTTAAAAAAATAAAAATAAGGCCTGCCTTCTCAGTAGAATAAAGGGCGTCTGGTGGTCATTGTGAGTTCAAGACCTAGTTTCTATGGTTGAGTTCACAAGGTAAGACAGTATCATCAATGCTCAAAACAGAGTGCTCAGATAATCATGATATACCGTAGGCAAGTGATGAGAGGGCAGTGTATATATATATAAAACACATTCTAGGGGAATGGTTGCTTGTTGTTATGTGCGACATCTTTTCCTATTCAGAGGGAGGAGCTCCACCCAAGCAAGGTATTTAATTGGTTTAATGTATCCGAGGTGTCACTCATTTCAAACGGGTTTCCACCTCTTTGTAGCTACTTTCTGCAAAGGATTTCACCCGGCTTTCTGAAAATAGGAAGGCCTGGTCTCAACGAGGTTAGCCTACTGCAGACTGGTGATGCAACAGAAAGCAATGTGTGTGGCATTGCTCATCCGTCATTCAAGCAGTGGGGTCAGCTATGTCCCTCTGTTCATCAAAGTCCATCTTAGATATGCAAACCACAGTAGCTCTCACACGAGCTCTCCATATACCCTGCCTCCAAAAGACACAGATGAGGTTGGAACCTAGGTTGACTGTAGGCTACAGGATTCAGCTTTAGATTTACAATTCTTATCATGTAATGCTACACTAGATACTGTTCATGCTGATCTGATGCTGTATGGCCATAGACTGTACTGTCGGCTTATTGTGTTCATGAAGGATAGGTTATGTGCTAATGGGGATAGGTTGTGTGGAACACTTGAAAGGAGTGCTCAAACTCACTGATGATTTAGGGTATACTTTAGATGCTAATGCTGTCAGATGCAATAAAGCTTTCTCAGGTGACATGTGTCCTTCTGTAGTAGATTTATGTCTCTGTATATCTGTCTCTGTCTCTCTCTCTCTCTCTCTCTCTCTCTCTCTCTCCAGGAGTGGAGTGGTGTTCAGTAGATCTAATGGTGGGCAGCAGCAAAGCCCACATCTATCTCTCTTGTGGTCGGGCTGAGTAATAATTTATGAGCGGCTGGGCTCTGGGGTTGAAACTTATACACAAACTCTTTAGAAGCGTTTCTGAAGAGATGTTTGACATTAGTGTAAGAGGGAATTGAACCAAATGGAAAGCCTAAGCGGGATGATTGCTTTGCTGTTTCCTTCCATCAAATATGGAGAGAGGAATTACTTACTGCCTCGTCCCTCATCTCTTGAAATCATGAACGATGAATATAGACATGGAAATATGAACGATAGAAAGGTTGATACTGTATTCATGGGACAAAGAGCAATATAGCGTTTGTGCCCTTACATTGTTTATCTTGCCAGAATCACAGAGATCTCCTAGATCCCTGAATACCAATACCCTTACTAGCTTTCAACACAAGGCCTTAGTCCTGGTCTTGGTACCAGTTGCTGTCTGTGGAAATTGTGTGATTATCTTCCTGCTGATCCTGTAGGAAACTTTTCTCTCTCCCATTGGGATGTGTGTGCCCTTGTACCTGATGAAGTGTGTGTGTGTGTGTGTGTGTGTGTGTGTGTGTGTGTGTGTGTGTGTGTGTGTGTGTGTGTGTGTGTGTGTGTGAGAGAGAGAGAGTGTGCTTGACCAAAGCTCTCCACTGCCATCTCTACAGTACAGAATGTCCCAGCTCTCTTCCTCAAGGCCATTAGAAGCTTGTCTCTGAGTGATGGCAGGCAATTACAAAGTCATTTGTAGTTGTAAATGAGTAAAGCTGTGGTCTTTGTGAGCTCCTTTCAACAGCCCACCCATAAAGAAGCTCCAATGACAGCATCTCCTCTCCTCTCTGCTCTGGTTACAACAGCTCCATCACTCATTGACCTCCCCCCTCCCCTCTAGGGATAGTGGTAAAAAAAGATGTAAAAAAAAAAACCTTTGTATGCCGTGTGAATAGATGCAAAAAAAGCATAATGGGAAAATGGTGGGTAAACCGTTCTTACAAAAATAAAAAAAGGTTGATAAACTGAGTGTACTTGCACTACATCACGCAGCCCCTCCACCCCACCCCACCCCACCCCACCCCACCCCTCTCACCCATAGCTGTAGTGTTGATATCAGGGAGAAGCTTCCTTTGCCCCTAAGACTGTACACAACCTCGCCTTGTTGTCATCGTCAAGACTCGGCTCTCTCCTCCTCCTTCTATGCGGCAGCTTTGGATGTTGTCATGGAGACGTTGCTATGGCGATCGTCAAGCGAAGCGAGGCGGGTTTCAGGTTGTGTGAGTGTGTGTCTGTGCGTGTGCGTGTGTGTGTGTGTGTGTGTGTGTGTGTGATTTATCTGCTGGTGGTTTTAGGACAGCAGGGCTGTGTTACTATATGCATGCCAGGTTGCCAGCCAGTCATCTCCCCTTAACCTGAACTCAACCTCTACCCCTATAACCCATCTGTCCTGCCACACACACACACACACACACACACACACACACACACACACACACACACACACACACACACACTAAAGGGGGCACCAATCGTTGGGTTGTGTTGCAATCTTGGCTAGAGGGGGGTCAGCACAGATGAAAATGTATTCTTTGGCAGGAGTGTGTGGTGTTGCATCATCGCACTAACTGTGTAGGACGTGGGACAGATGCTCACTGATAAGCTCTCTCCCACACACACACACACACACACACATGCTCTCTCTCTCTCCCACACACACACACACACACATGCTCTCTCTCTCTCTCTCTCTCTCTCATACACGCACAACATCCTCCACAGTCTCTTCCAATACTTGAATCCTGACTACTAAGTTATCCCTTTCCATCAGCACCTGTTGTTGTTATTATAATAATAATAATAATAATAATAATAATATAATATTATTCTTATTATGTTATTATTGTGCTCTTTATTCTGTTCAAATGACAGAGCCCTGTCTGGACTGACTAGGACACTGCATACTGTATACTAGGCTCCTGCTGGAGATATTCCATTGACGGTGCCAGGACAAAGCTACTCTGTGTGGTACACTTAGGGTACTGAGTAGAATAGAGTTACAGTTGGCCATCAATATCACGTCACCTCCTCTTCCGTCTCTAATAACAACGTAGCGTATCACTTCCCCACGTCAGCGCAGCATTGGGCTGGAAGAATGGACGTGTCTGCCTGAAAGCTCTTGACTTGATGTGGTTGACGCTCTATTGATGCTTTAAATGGACAAACTGGAGGAGATCAGGCTAATTCTGTGTGTGTGTCTGTGTGTGTGTCTGTGTCTGTGTCTGTCTGTCTGTGTCTGTGTCTGTGTCTGTGTGTATGCACGTTTGTGTGTGTGGCAATTCAATAAGCATGCTGTTAGATCACTTTGATGCCGATGATAATGCAGTAATACAATCATAACTACAGCTAAGGATTTCCTGTCATATATTCTATTGATCTCCGTATATCATAGCAAGCCAAGCCCTAGTGCATACTAACGCTAAGTGTATATTAGGCTCAACATAATCCATTGATATCCATTTAAACTCTATCACAACAGACATTATATGTATATTATTTATAGTGTTGAACTAGGCTATGATAGATTCTGATTATTACAGTAAGTACCATTCACGTGCGCTTTGTACTAACTTTTAGAATCTGACCCACTGTATAGTTGAACCCCCTCCGATCTGTATTCTATATTTCATGTGGTGTACTGTCCTATATGTGTTGCTGTGTTCAAATGATTGCTTGTAAAGCAGTATCTAGTATACAACCAGTTAATCTCTTGGGGATGATGACTTTGTCTACCACCGTGTGAGTCTGTAGACCACTGTCGGTAGCTGAGAGCGTATAGTAGTCTGGCTGGCCAAGAGTCATGGGCTCTACCTACTGAGAGGGCTGTAGTGGTCCTGAGCTAGTCCTTGTGTGCCTGGAGTGCCCCCTGGTGTTCAGAAACGGTAGTCCACTACTCTGGATTTCTCCATACAGGAAACCTCTGATGGGAAACCAGTAGATAGTGCTAGCCACCATCCACTGATACAGGCTCAGATGGTTTCCCTCCCTTTTATGGTAACATTTTAGAACGGAGGGTAGAATACTCTGACCCTAGATCTGACTCTGGATCAATGTTTACTTTGAGTAATGGTTTATTGGGTGAGTAACAAGACAATCTGACAAAAGGAAAAATGTTTTTAGATGCTTCACACAGCTCATAAAAGTTTTAGAAACCAACCATTAGTTAAGTGCTGCTATGGACTTGAGTTAACCACACACTACCTCAAAGTGACCGATAAGGAATAAATGCAATCCATTATTATCTATATTACCATTATTATCCATTCCCGTGAAGTGGGCCTGTGGTTGAGTGTATCTTTCCTGGGTAATTCCAGAGTGGTCTGTTATTTCTCTGTTTATAAACTCTATTTACACGACTTGACATTCAGGAGTCTCGCTGCTGCTGTTGTATCTGGAGGGTACTCCAGTGTTATTATTAAGTGGAGCTTTTTGCTCATGTCCATTTCTCTCATTCCTCCCTCTGCTTGTAATTACCCATCTCTTGAGCCTGGCCTTTGCGAAAGTGGTGTTTTTCAGCAATTGGATGCTAACCTTTGTGTCCACTCTGGCTCCTCATACAGCCAACTAGTGGGATAGCCCCTAGTGCGAGCGGCTAGGACTTCACATGGAGGCCATACTTTAGACTATAGCTCTCTTTCTCCGTTCCTTTCCCCCACTATCTCCATATACTGTATCTGTATCTGTATCTGACTCTCTCTCTCTCTCTCGCTGCCTCTGCCTCTGTCTCTGCCTCTCTGCTCCACCACAATGGGCCAAGTCAACAGTGAACATTTTTTTAGTTTAGGGCTAAAGGCTAGCCATGACACACATTTCAACCTGGGAGCATTTTACTGTTTTAGCCCAGGACCGCTGTGAAGGGCTTTTTAAAACATGAAATACCATCATAATCCTCGCTGTCTTGGATTCCCCTGCAGTGCATGACCAAAGGGATTGTTTTTAGCTTGTACTGTACTGTACTGTACTGTATATTCTGTGGACTCTAAATGCAGTCTAATACTGAAGATTTGACTTTTACAAATATCAGATGTACCCTGTGGAAACCCTTCAAAGTACCTAATATGGGTTCAAGCATTCAGCAATTGCTTCACAGCATATGGATTTGAATGCTTGTCTTTGGTAGTATGACTTCCTATACAGAACCGTAATCATAATGGCACACTTCCATGCTGTTTGTGTGTGATCTAAGCGTGTGCTGAGGCGTGTGCTGAGGCGTGTGCTGAGGCGTGTGCTGAGGCGTGTTGTGTGTGTGTATGATACAGTAGGACCCACAGCTGGGGCTCGTGTGCCGTATCTCAACTCCCCACCTGCTGAGAGCTTTACAGTTCATTCTGTTAAACAGCGTCATATCTGGCTTAACAAACCTCTCACTCTAAGGATGGACATCAGGATACACAAGGGAGAAACTAGGCCAACACGCACACACGCGCGCGCGCGCACACACACACACACAAACACGCAGACACACACACACACACATGCTATCCCACCATATAATAGAGAGTGAATCCATTTCCAGCTGACCTGCCCTCACTTTAGCCCTCTCTAATGCTGTGTGAAAAGAGAAAACAAAAGCTTCAGAACGTGAATGGCATGGACAAATCACACACACACACTCCTCCTCCTCCCTCTCTCTCATTGGCAGTGCCCATGGACAAGCCCTGATACCCCTATCATAGTCCCTGCTCCGCATTGATTATTCATGCCTGTGTGCTGTCATGTGCAGTGCCCATTGGAGCTCATTAATTGGCCAGTGAGAGAGCGAGGGAGAGGGGGAGCGAGAGAGAGCCGGATGAGAGACAGAGAGACAGAGCGAGAGAGACGGAGAAGCAGGCAGAGACGCTGAGAGAGGGAAGCGGTGCAGAAAAGAGAGAGAGAGAGAGAGAGAGAGAGAGAGAGAGAGAGTGGAGAGGGGGCTGCAGCTAGCCAGCCAGAGGAGAAGACTGGATTTCTTTCTGCGGTGCTCCGGTCTCTGGTCTGGTCTCTCTTCCCTGCACACCGTTAACTAGCTCACTACAGGGAGCCAAGAGGAATACCAGCCTTTCTGAACCAGCAGCTACACCTCTACCTCCATCTACCTTTACCTCCGGCTACTTCTCCACTCTGCTTCTCCTCTGTTCTCTGCTTGGACCAGCCTCTCTCCAGCCTCAGCCTCAGGTCCAGCTTCAACCATGACCACCTACTACCACAACCATGAGTACTGCTGCGGAGGGGCGGAGGGCTGTGGCCCAAGCCCAGGATCAGCCACTGGAGGGAGGAAGAGTCCAAGCGTCCAGGCCCAGACCCAGGCCCAGACCCAGCACCAGGCACAGCCTAGGGTCCAACAGAGGCTCCAACACACCCAGAACCAACTGGCTGAAATCCACAGACAGCAACAGCATCTCCAACAGCAGCAGATCCAGCTCCAGCAACAACAGATGCTACAGCAGCAACAGCTACAACCACAGTTACAACACCACCAACAACTACAACAGGCGCTACAACCTCAACAACTACAACACCATCAACAGCTCCAACAACAGGCGCTAAACTACCAAACCCACCAGCAGTTACACCTTCAACAACAACAACAACAACAGCAACAACAACAACAACAACAACAGTTACTACGACAGCAGCATCATCATCTTCACTACCACCATCCTCCTCAGATGCAGATGCAGCACACTCCGCCCCTGTCTCTCCACCCGCTGCTCTCCCCACAGCTCCCCCTGCAGAATGTGCAGCGTAACTACAGTTCGTGCACGCTGCCGGCCTCGATGTCCAAGAGCAGGTCCAGGGGCAAGTTCACCAACCTGAGGGACAGCGTGAAGAAGAGCCCCACCAAGAGCAAGGCTAAGGTCAGGGCTACAGTTGGCTGCTGGTGGGCAGACAACGCCTGGACCACTCTGTCTCTGGAGAAACCTCCACAGGCACATGCAGTACAGGTATGTGTGGATGGACCAGCTCACATGGAGAATATTATAGGAGTCTCAGTGTGTGAGTGTGTGAGGTCCTTCCAATGTGGAGGTTTCTGTGTGTTTGAATGACCAGGCCAATGAGGAGCTTTCTATTAGAGCATCAGCGTGTGTGTGTGTGTGTGCGTGTGTGCATGTGTGCGAGTGTGTGTGTGTTTGAAGGACCAAGCAACATGGAAGTATCAAGACGAGCGTCACAACTGGAGATGTACTGAAGGAGGAGAAAGTGATCTAAGCTGGAACAGCCTAAACAGAAGCTCCACCCCTGGGATAATATAGAGGAGGTTGATCAGTGGGCATGATTGTGGGTCTGGCGCAAATGGCAGACAAATTCGTTTTTAAAATTCTGCCAATGAAGAGCGGATTGGAATGAGAATTTAAATATTTGTGGAAGAATTAAGCGACAGAGAAAAGAGAGACGAAGTGTTAAATGTGTGTCTGAGGAGGAGCAGTGTGTGTGTGTGTGTGTTGTTGTGGTAACAGACAGAATGAACCAATAGCGTTATTAGATCAGCTGGATCATGCTTCCTCTGATTAGCTGCAATATGAGAGTGGATGTATGCCAGGGGTGAATAGTCTAGGTCTGGAGTCATAGAGAGTGAATGTATGACCAGACCAGAGAAACAGGCTTGTCTGTTACTATGATGATGTTGGCTTGAGCTCTAGGTTATCTTTAACCACAGATCTAGGATCAGAATAACCAAGCCCCCATTACAGAGTTGATGTAATATCTGACCCTGTTTCAGTGGCTAAGGTCTGCTTCTACCCACTCTGGATTATAGGGTATTACTGTAAGTGTGGTATTGGATACTAGAGTTAAAGAAGGCACCCATGTCTGTTTGCCAGTCAGAATAACCATAGAATTAGAATTAGAATATTATTATTAGAATAGATTTAGAATTCTAATTCTGTGGTCGGAACAGCGGTCTGTCTTAGTGTCCAGGGTCCAGGCACTTATATGGACTTGAAGTTAAAGTTTGGTGATTTGAGACATGGGTTGGATCTACAGTACAGGCCTAACTGTGGACCAGCCCCTCCTGGTCGAAGCTAACGATCGATGCTAATTTTAGCTCTTTCATGCTGGCTAGGCCGTGTTGTGACAGGCAGCTCCATACAGTAATGATGACTTTATGGATCTCCCTAGCCAGCCTGCTACCATACAGTAGGCTATGCTGTCATCAGTAAAACTGACAGTGCGTTTGAATATGAACCTTGTCCTTCCTGGCTGCTTCATGTTTGAACGTTGTTTAGTAAAGACTGGTATTGAAGGAGATGTTCCTGGTTGGTCAAACTGTCTGACCTTCTGTGCTTAACTAGACATTTCACTGAACTTGGGATGCACTGCCATTGACCACAGTTAGCGACCTCCCTCTGTCTCTCACTCTTGCACGCTCGCACACACACTCACACACACACACACACACACACACACACACACACACACACACACACACACACACACACCACGCTGGTTTAGAGGCGTGTGTCGGGAGGCTCAGTGGGCTTTTGTCTGGGACTGCTGCTGCTGACATAGTGGCCCCTAGCAGGAAGGCAATTGTGTCTGTGTGTGTCTGTGTGTGTACGTGTGTCATTAAGGCAATACTCATTCATCCTAGCCCACCCCAACTCAGTCCAGTCCAGACCAGTCCAGCCTGGCCCATCCCAGTGGATGAACTCTGTCTCTGTCTCTCTCTCTTCTGTCTCAGTGGGCCCTGGCCTCTAGTGCAGGAAACTGTTGAGCGCTTTGGTCTAATCTTTTATTCTCAGTCTTATGAGCACTGGTGTAGAGAAGTCTGAATTTGCAGGGTTATACACATACATACACACACACACACACACACACACACACACACACACACACACACACACACACACACACACACAAAATGGACACAGAAAGGGGAATTCCTCTAGTTTTTTTTACTTCTTATCGTGTGTGTAAATTAAAGGCTAGAAGCAACACAGTCCACAGTGGCTGATGAATGAGGATGAAGTCGTGTGTGTGTGTGTGTGTGTGTGTGTGTGTATGTATGTGTGTGTGTGTGTGGGGAGGTGCATGTTCATCCTTCTGGCCCTACTGTACAACAGCAGGCTACACTCATCATCCCTATTATATAAGGCTCTCATCTCACAGGGGCCACCGTTACCCTTAACTACCTACCTACTGTACGGCCACTTCTGTTCAATGAAGCCATCGGCAGCTCTGGTGGGTCCACTGGGAAAGCTGTCAATGAGTTACATTTACATTGAGAGGAGGGGAGCACATGACAGTGGGACTATGGTGTGTGTGTGTGTGTGTGTGTGTGTCCCTCTCCCTTTTCAATGTTCTCTGTGCAGGTACTCTGTCTGGTTCCTATGTGTGGGATAGGGGGTGTATCTCTCCTCTCTGTTTTTATTCTTGGTGTTTTGATGCTTATTTTCTCTATTTAGAGTGATGCCCAGTCATAAGGGATCATTCTTCTATAGCTAGCTAAAGTCCTGGTATAACCTTTTTAATTGAATCATGTATCCATACCCATAGTATTTTTAACCTGTGTTTTAACCTGGCTTAGTGTTTGAATATGGAAGTATTCTGTCTTCCTTATCTTGAGAGAAACCTGTTTACTTAAATATCCCACAACAAGCAGACACATTTAAGAGGATTTGCATATTTCCTGTACGAGTGCTCTATACATCCTGTGGTAGGATTCAGTCTCGCAACAAATCCTCACTACTCTTATCAATGGATGCACTCTGACAGTCATTCTGATGCTGTGGGCTTCAGTCTTTCACTTCCATCTCTCTCTCAATTTTACCCTCTCATCCTTCCATCATAATCCGCGCACGCACACGCACACGCACACACGCGCGCACACACACACACACACACACACACACACACACACTCAGTGACACACACAGCCATCCTCATTGTCATAACATCCATTCAGAACATTAGCATTCTCTCTCTCTCTCTCTCTCTCTCTCTCTCTCTCTCTCTCTCTCTCTCTCTCTCTCTATCTCTTTCTCTTTCTTTCCCTCTCTCCCCCTCTCCATCTCTCCCCCTCCCTCCCTCCCTCACTCCCTCCAACATGTACTCTGATGTCACCTTGTGTTACTGCATCAATGTTGTGTTGCTTTGTGTGTGTGCGTGTGCGTGTGCGTGTGTGTGTGTATGTATTGTACGCTGACCTTTGACCCCATTGCCATTGTTCAGCAGACCGATGCGGTGACTCCACCCCCTGTTCCCATAATCCCTGTGATCCCTATCTCGCCCGTCCCCACCGAGACCATCCCTGCCATCTCTCCGCCCACTCCGCCCTCTCCTCCGCCCTCTCCACCCGCATCACAGGTCCTACCCCCTTTTTTTTCCTCCTCATTTTTTTTTCAACCTCCCATTTGGCTGCTGTTTTGATTTGGATGATTTGGATGATTATTGAGGGAAGTCAGTGAAGTGATGATTCCTATGCTGGCTGCTCAGGAGAAGCCTACAGAAAGGATCACAGGGGACCGTGGACCTGCATGTCTATAAGGATGTAGTTGTTGGGGATGTATTGGTTGACATATAGCCATAGCTTTATAAGGCCTCAGGATTTCCACGTTGTGCAGTGCAGTATGTCATGTCGTGTATGGACGCTTTCCGCTGTGATAATCTCTAGCCGATGCATTCAAAATGTTGTACCAAAACATGCGCAGAGTAAGTGGTTATTTTACCTCACAAAAAATAAAAGCTTTGCTTAAATGGTGGTCTTATTCTTTTGTGTAAGTTTTAACAACAAACTACCAGGTGAAATGTCTGTTGAGCTCATGATTGACCAAATCTGTTTTAATTGTGTGTGTTTGTGTCTCTTTCAGGCAAACCCGCCCCCTGTGGTGGTTAACACGGACAGTCTGGACACCCCCCCATATGTAAGTACTGTAGGGATTGATTTAGCTCTGGTAGTCCTGTATTTTACCCCCAATATACGGTATATATTTACCCTCAGTAACACTGTATTGTCTGTGTTGTTGTCTGATATGTGCTACTATTCACTGAACAGGCATACTGTAGGTACTGGTATGCACTGTGGTAACAATCTGTAATATCTGCTAATATTTTCTTGAACCACAAAGAAACCGAATGGTAATTATTAGATAAGTATGCTATAATTACCATGTTGCCCGGTGCTTCATGTCTCAGTACAGTGGATGGACAGCATAAGCCTTTCTTTCCTTTGTCCATTAAACTAAGTGTAGTTTGGATTCATTTGGAAACAATGTGCAGATTATTTACTTGTCTAATGTACAAATCAGGTCTAGAAACCAAACACACGTTAGAAACAAATGGCACTCAAATTGGTTTAGCCGTCGTGTTGGCAATTACCACTTTGTTTGTATGTAAGAACATCGTACATAGTACATTTTTACCATAGATTACGATACCCAGGGCTCAGTGATGCAACCGCATGTACATAATACATAATTTAATCTCTTGTGAAAATGACTTGCATTGAGATTGAAATGATAGGTATTTAGATTACATGCCAAATCGTATGGCGCAGCCTCTCAGTGCCTAAGTACTGTATGCTGGGGGGAGAAGGACAGCATACTCATCCCTACTAAGCCGACTGCTCACTGTAATGGTCAATGAAGGTCATTTCTGTACATGCTTTTTGTAAAGCGTCTTTGGGTCTTATATGTGCTATATAATTGTGATGTATTACGCTATAACCAGGGACTATCATGTCTCTTTCGAGACTACGCCTTGTGAATACCATACATGTGTACTATGCCTGATTTATTCTAATCATGTGACCTTTACTTAACCAGACCAGCTCTTGTTATTATGAACCTATTTCCTGAGAGAGAGAGAGAGAGAGAGAGAGAGAGAGAGAGAGAGAGAGAGAGAGAGAGAGAGAGAGAGAGAGAGAGAGAGAGAGAGAGAGAGAGAGAGAGAGAGAGAGAGAGAGAGAGAGAGAGAGAGAGAGAGAGAATTTGGCCTGTAGGGTAGTGGTGGAACTTGGAAAGAGAGGTGGAAATGATCAGTCTTCTTTCCAACTACATTATAAATGCTGTCCTCCCTCCCTTCTCCCTCTCATCTGAATTGATGTTAAAGAACTTGACAGGTGAAAGCCTCCACCACTTTGCTCTCAATCGATCCTCCACTTCTAATGAGTGGTTAATGGAAGGACTTCAAATGAGAGGAAGTGAAGGAGAGGAGTAAAGGAGAGGAAGTCCCTGTACACTATTGAGATGCACCCTCAGACTCAGAAGTGGGCCCTAATCTTGCTCCTCCAGGATCTCTCCAAAGGCCCACAGAGCCTACCACTCTCCCCCACCCCACAGTCAACCAAAGGGCTATATATACCTCTCTCTGTCAACCCAGAGAATCAAATTGGGATCAGAGAAAGAAAGATAGTCCAGATAGCAAATCCACTTCAGGATTTTAGTGGTGTGTGCGTTTGCATACCAAATGATTTAATGTGGTAGTGTGTGGTTAATGTGGTAGTTTCTGCACATGGACTTTGATTAGATGTGAGAGCTGGTAGGCCGGCCTGCCGTGTCTGGCCAGGCAATGCGACACACACTCATTATACACTGTCAGTGTCATGAGAGTGTGTGTGTGTGTGCGTGCGCGTGTGTGTGTGTGTGTGTGTGTGTGTGTGTGTGTGTGCCTCTAGAGAAGGTCACTCAGTTTCTCAGTTTGAACTTAGGTAGTCGTCTTGTCATAAAGCTTTCTTAGTTCATTCCAATGACACTCCTTTGGGTCTTCTCCCATCATTCCACCTCTTTCTGTCTCTCTCTATCACTGTTTTCCTCTTCCCTCTCACTCTCTGCCCAAATCTATGGCCATTTTCCTAATGTCCCATACTGGGTATACAGTGTGTCTAGTGTGAGGGGCAGATGTGGCGTGGCAGGCAGGCAAGCAGGCAGGGAGGGGAGGCTTTTGGTATTTAAAGGCCTTAGAGTCCCATCAGGGAGCTTAAAGCCAGGGTTACAGGATCACACTGAGCAGCTAACCCACACCAGCCTGGACAGGACAGCCTGGACAGGACCTTGTGTAACTCCACGCTGGCAGTTGGGCTGTCATGGGGGGACAGATTTATTGTTGGGTGTCGTATTTTCCTATTTGGATTTTTTTTTATTTAGGATCCGTAATCCCCCGGCTTCTGTGTCTGTGTGTGTGTGTGTGGGTGTGTGTCTGTGTCTGTATCTGTCTCCGTCTGTGTCTATGTCTCTGTTTGTGTGTGCAAGTGTGTCTGTGTGTGTGTGTGTGTTTGTGTATTTATCTACTACTCTGCATGTCAATTGAGTTCTACGTAATCACGAGTAAAGCTAGCTGTGATAGGATTGTGTTGGCGTTGGCAGGACTGAAGTGTGATATGGGTGACATCACTGTGTTTAACTGTCTGACGCACATGTGAGGTTAGGATCAGAGGGGGCCACGTCAGGACATGATCAACATCAGTGGACAGGTCAACTGTTTCTTCCCCCTGGACTAAGCAAACCCCCGTTAGTGGTTGTTACCAGTCGACGATGGTATTACCTCTCTCAGAGAAGTGCTTGGGTGAGGTTCATCAGCTGAGAGTCACAGTCTGAACGACTGTATAGTGTCGTGGAAGTACAGATGTGCCCGCTAACATTTAACATTTCTCTCATGTCTTAGAAATGACCGGAGAGATGTTCAGGTTCAGGTGCAGGGAGAGAGAAGTTAGTTTACGGTTGATGACAATGAGGACGGATGTCATGATGATGATGATGATTACAGTGTGTAAGAAATGGATGCTGCTGAATAGTAGAAAGGTTCTAGTGCTGAGGTAGTGTTAGGACAGAGAGTGAGCAGTAGTTTTGGTGTTAAGGTAGTGTTAGGACAGAGAGTGAGCAGTAGTTTTGGTGGTAAGGTAGTGTTAGGACAGAGAGTGAGCAGTAGTTTTGGTGTTAAGGTAGTGTTAGGACAGAGAGTGAGCAGTAGTTTTGGTGTTAAGGTAGTGTTAGGACAGAGAGTGAGCAGTAGTTTTGGTGTTAAGGTAGTGTTAGGACAGAGAGTGAGCAGTAGTTTTGGTGGTAAGGTAGTGTTAGGACAGAGAGTGAGCAGTAGTTTTGGTGTTAAGGTAGTGTTAGGACAGAGAGTGAGCAGTAGTTTTGGTGGTAAGGTAGTGTTAGGACAGAGAGTGAGCAGTAGTTTTGGTGTTAAGGTAGTGTTAGGACAGAGAGTGAGCAGTAGTTTTGGTGGTAAGGTAGTGTTAGGACAGAGAGTGAGCAGTAGTTTTGGTGGTAAGGTAGTGTTAGGACAGAGAGTGAGCAGTAGTTTTGGTGTTAAGGTAGTGTTAGGACAGAGAGTGAGCAGTAGTTTTGGTGTTAAGGTAGTGTTAGGACAGAGAGTGAGCAGTAGTTTTGGTGGTAAGGTAGTGTTAGGACAGAGAGTGAGCAGTAGTTTTGGTGGTAAGGTTTGATCGTAGTATTTTGTGGGTGTCATCAGGGGGATAGTCGTGTTTGTATAGAGTAGAGTAGAGTAGACAACTTTATTTTCCTCCATGAGGAAATTTGTTTGCAGCGTCACTTACAAACACAACACACATATTCAACACATATACATGTACATACATAAAAAACATGTATAGTGAGCTGATGGTGGTAGTGCCAGTGCGTGCATGCGTGTGTGTGTGTGTGCGCGTGTGTGTGGTATGCTGTGTGTGTAGTGGGTAGTTAGGGTATTGAGCAGTATTATTAGGTGGTACAATAGTATCAGGCAGGCAGTGAGCAGTCCTGCTGTCATTCTTTCTCTCCGAACAGGGCTATCAGCTCTAATCCTGGAGAGATTATCCTCCCGCACCACACAGGAAGACAGCATTAGAGCTCCCAAAGCCCTGCTGCCTGCAGTAGGACAGTATTCCCCCGTGATGCCAGTCCTACCCAGCCCTAGCCAGTCCTAGCCAGTCCTACCCAGCCCCAGTCCTATCCTGCCACAGCCCTACCCCTTCTCCTTCCCAGCCCTACCAAGAACTAGCCTATACAGATCTACTGTACCCAGCCCAAAGCCCTGCTGCAGGACAGAGACCACAGTCCTACCCCCCCCCCCCTCCCCCCCGAGACCTCAGTCCTACCCAGCCCCAGCCCTATCCTGCCACAGCCCTATCCTACCCATTCCCAGCCCTACCAAGAACACGAGCCTATCGTTAAGTGAAACTGAATTTCAGTATGCCGTCAGGTTATTACACCAGCAAGTCAGTTTAAAATACCACATCAGACACAACGTTCTTCAAGCCTAGCAGCATCTATTTAATATATGCATCTACAAACAAACAAACAAATATATCACATCTCTGGTAATCTCTACAGTTGTGACGTCTGTCTGATCAGGCTCCGCTTCACTCATCTCATCACCAACTCTCTCCCTCTCCTACTGCAGTACTGGAGATAAAGACCCTGATCAATCTAGCATTGCCTCTAGAGGAGAGACCCCTCTGATGAATATCCCCCATAGTCTTTTAGCTGTCAGGGTAGCTGCTCATACTGAAAGGAAATATGAGTAAATATGTATCCAGAAGAATGAAACATATGTAAATGAAATGGCCAAAATGCATTTGAAGTTGTGTCTCTGTCCTCAGAAGGACATGTACTGTAGTACTTGTGTCATACTGTGTGCCTTTTGAGTATAAGACCACGATACTGTCATGACAATAATGTTTGTCTTTTTAGTGCTGTGCGACAACCATCTCTTATGCCAATGGAGACACGCCTTCATCTGTCTCCTGTCTCCTGTTTTCTAGGTGAATGGTACAGAAGCAGATTATGAATATGAGGAGATCACATTGGAACGGGTAAGAGGAACATTACATTTATCACATCACACCGTGTGTCACAATACAGAACGTTTTATCACATTACCTCCCCTTATACACTGATGTAGAAGAAGAAATAATTCTGTCTATTTAGCATTTATGCAGGTCATCAGCATGTGACCACGCTAGAAAGGACAGTACAGGCGAAAGCCTCCACCACTTTGCTTTCTATCGATCCTCACACTTCAAATGAGTGGTTAATGGAAGGACTCCTTTAGATTCAAATGAGAGGAAGTGAAGGAGAGGAGTCAAGGAGAGGAAGCCACTGAACACTGTTGAGATGACAATATTGCTACATATTGACTGACAATATTGCTACATTTGGCAGTTGTAGCATAGCCATCTGATTACCCTCCAAAACCAATGCAAGATGTTTATTTTATATCTGAGCCATTCAAAAGCCCCTTGAACATGCAACCATGATTGAGTTTCCACATGATGTAAAGCCCCCCCCCCTCACACACACACACACACACACACACACACACACACACACACACACACACACACACACACACACACACACACACATGCTCTCTGTATCTGCTTGCCCTGTGGGTCTCTTCCCCTTTCTGCCGTGACCTGATTCAGAGCTAGCCTTTCTGTGTGTGCTTCACTAACTCCACATTAAGATACAATACTCAGTCCTGTGACTGAGAGACAGAGAGCACCTCCAACCATACACGCACACACACACACACACACACACACACACACACAGACACACACACACACACACACACACACACACACACACACACACACACACACACACACACTGCCTATAGAGGCCAGATCTGACTGTATACTACTGCTCTAAGATGCCTGACCCCCACCCTACTATATCCCATTACAAACTCTGCCCCCCAGACATACACATTCTCCCCCATTGAAATGTGCCCTGGCTGGCTGTACTGTACATCTCCCCTAGTGCATACCGTACTGTATGGGACTAATGAGCACTATGTACAGTATCTGTGCAAGGTATACATGTAGATATGAGTAGGACAGGGGTAGGACAGTTTATTGCTATACTGTTACTGCCATGCACTATAACATATTTCACAAAGTCATTAATGTCATTATGCTGACAATATAGATCTGCATTTGTTGATTGTACTTGAGTACTAAAGTTAACGGAACCTCTCTGCTGTATCTGTGTGTGTAGGGTAACTCAGGCCTGGGGTTCAGTATTGCGGGGGGCACAGATAACCCCCACATCGGAGAGGACCCAAGTATCTTCATCACTAAGATCATTCCTGGGGGGGCAGCTGCTCAGGACGGACGACTCAGGTGGGCACCCTAGTCCCTTGCTGTACTTAAAGGGGGAGTTTGCCCCAAATCCATTTTGATGTGTACTACAGTACAATTGTACTCAATGTGGACCGGACTGGCCATGTTACAGCAGCAATGTGCTGGTGGACACCAGCAAAATGCAAGACGGAATTTTTTCGGGATGTTTGATCATTCATTACATCATTGTAGCACATGGGTCGGAGATGTGAATTCCATGGATGGCTGTGTTTGACTCCCTCTCAGAGTGAATGACTGTATCCTGAGGGTGAACGACGTGGACGTGAGGGATGTAACACACAGTAAGGCTGTGGAGGCGCTGAAGGAAGCCGGCTGCATCGTCAGGCTCTACGTCAGGAGAAGAAAATCACTCACTGAGAAAATCCTGGAGCTCAAACTAGTCAAAGGTCCTAAAGGTAAGATAGTCTGAATCGCCACCTATGGGGGGGGGTTACATAGCAAACCATCTGTTCATTACAAACATTGCTTTTCTTGGTATGAATACATGTATGATACATTTAATATATCATACTTATATTACCTGTCTGTTATTACCTGTCTGTTATTACCCGTCTGTTATTCCATGTCTGTTATTCCCTGTCTGTTATTACCCGTCTGTTATTACCCGTCTGTTATTACCTGTCTGTTATTACCTGTCTGTTATTACCTTATACCTTTGATAACTAACTCTTCCTCTTATCTCCTGCACTCCGTCATTCCCCCCTCCATCATCCATCCTTCTTTCCCCTGTGCTTCCCCCTCCCCTTATCTGTCTTCTCTCTCTCTCTCTCTCTCCCCCCTCCCCCCTCCAAGGGCTTGGTTTCAGTATTGCAGGGGGAGTAGGGAACCAGCACATACCAGGAGACAACAGCATCTATGTCACCAAGGTCATTGAGGGAGGGGCCGCACACAAAGATGGGAGGCTGCAGATCGGAGACAAACTTATGGCTGTAAGACAATTTCCCTATTACACGACCCAATGTTCAAGCATTTTCACTTGAAACATACATGTCTCTCTATGTCTGCCTGTGTATCATGTAGTATTGAAGGGATATGTCTATAGTGAGGTATTAAAGGGGTGTATGATGTGAAGTAGGCTTTTAAAGGGATGTATGATGTGAAGTAGGCTTTTAAAGGGGTGAAGTAGGCTTTTAAAGGGATGTGTGATGTGAAGTGGGCTTTTAAAGGGATGTATGATGTGAAGTAGGCTCTTAAAGGGATGTATGATGTGAAGTAGGCTTTTAAAGGGATGTATGATGTGAAGTAGGCTTTTAAAGGGATGTATGATGTGAAGTAGGCTGTTAAATGGATGTGTGATGTGTGCAATGACAGGAGGTCTCCTACAGTTCTTTTAATCATCTTGAAGGCCATTAGTGAGTCACTAATGCTAGGCCAGACATTTATTCAGATGGATCCTCTTGATCCAAATACAGGATAATGAGATTCAATCAGATTTAGCAATGTGAGCTGACCTCTCAAATACCATACTAGTGTAGATTGGTGTCCTTGACATGTTCTGATTTCCAAAGGTTGATTTCTAGTTTTTTTTGTATTCTCCCCCAGGTGAACAGTGCTTGCCTTGAGGAGGTGAGTCACGAGGAAGCCGTGGCTGCCTTGAAAAACACCCCCGACGTGGTTTACTTGAAAGTGGCGAAACCCACCAGTGTCTTCATGAACGACAGCTACGCACCCCCTGACATCACCAACTGTGAGTGACACACACACACACACACACACACACACACACATTGATCTCACCTCCTGCCACCCCCTGGTCTTGCTGGCATTGCCTACCCAAGCCCTGACCATTGACCATCTGCTATTGTGTTATTGTAGTGTTATTGTAGTGTCACTCAGAGAAAAACATTATTAACTATTTCACACACACAGTGTGTTGGAGACGTGTGTGTTGAGCTGTGGCAGCAGATAAAGGGCTCCATTGATCCACACCTTCTCAGAAGTGCTGAGCTATTCTGATCTATAATGTAGCATCACTACATTATCCCTGAAAGGTTAGGCTGAATACCCAATGTGATTAGGCAACCCATGAAAATAAACTGTGTGTGTGTGTGTGTGTGTGTGTGTGTCTGCGTGCGTGTCAGTTGATCTGAGAGGCATGGGGGACATGATGTAGTGAGCTTTCATTGTTATAGATATCATTTTTATTTACTGAACAATGATAAGGATTTACTTTGTGGCCATATGGACTCATTAAGCTGTATTGTATGTTATTCTATTGTAGACTCCCGTCATGAAGGCTAGACAAAGACTAATGGTGTCATAGACCCACCATGGGGCTATTATCCCCCATAGCTCCCAGTAGTAATTCAGAGGTCAGAGTGGGGGAGTTACTGGGGGGAGGGAGGCAGAGAAATAATCTCCCCCTCCTCCTCTTCCAGCCTCACCCATAGTACTGTATGTAGATCAGTAGTGGACCACTGATCATCACAACACAGATCAACTGAGGCAGGCTTATGAAGGGGGGCTGGGAAAGGGTTTGGTAGCTGATTATAAACTGCACATCTAGCCCATATTCTGTTACCAGCATTTCATAATGGTGTGCTATTGTTTTATATTGTAATACAGTATACATACTGTACCCTATAGGCCTAGACAGCATACTGACGGCTGTCTTACGTGATTGTCTTTGGCCTAATACAAAGTGAAAGGAAGAATGTCGTATTTCACACAGAGTTGACATCTCCTCTGGTGGTGCTGTTGTTGAAGGTCATATTCATTTAAGCTGATTACCTCTCTCTGGCTGGGGAGACATAAACCATGCGTTTATAGACATCTGTCTCTGTGATTGACAGTTCAAGGTGAAGAAAGCTATTAGCCTAGCCTAGCCTAGCGCATCCTCCGTTGAGCAGCGTTGACTATTAGCCACTTATGCTAACTGACTAACCACTCGCTGAACCTCATTATTCAGTTATGACCAAAGCAGTCCTGTCATCATTTATGATACTACGACCTGGTCTGTTGCCTGCCAATTTTTTTTTTTTTTTTTTTGGGGGGTGAAATTGTCCCGTGTTAATGAAATTAAACTGTAGGTCTACTCACATTGTTACTAAAACGCCTATCTTGTTTGCAGAAACTGTATATACGCCGCACATATGGACATCATGTTAGATCTATTTGGGAACATCTGTTTCACCATCAAAGGTTTTTTGATGATGTGTTGATGATGATTTGCCATGTGTGTTGTCCCCCAGCATACTCCCCTCACCTGGACAACCATATCAGCCCCGCCTACCTGAGCCAACCTCTGACCTCGGCCACACCCGGACGCTACTCGCCCCTGCCCAAGGGCATGCTGGGGGACGATGAGGTCACAAGGTGAGCTGAGGCACCACACCACAGGAGAAGCTCTGGTCATGGTTCCTCTCTTTATAAAAGAGGGGGGATGAAGGAGGAGGAGGAGGAGGAGGAGTGGATATTGTATCGTAACTCAGTCAGGGGGAAGCAAAAGAGCAGAGAGAAGGACAACGATCTGTCAGACAGCTACTTCAGAATAAATCAGAAGCATACTGTGTGTTGCAGCCCACTTATTTGGACCACTTTTGGGTTACTGCACCCAAACATGCATCTTTATTCATCCCAGTCTGGAACACGCCTGATTTCTCAATTGAATTCTCTGAGTGAATTTGCCTAAAGCAGGAGTGTGTCACCACCACAAGTGCAGTCTCTCTATACGTATACACACACACACACACACACACACACACACACACACACACACACACACACACACACACACACACACACACTGGCTGCTCTCAACAGGCTAATGGACTGTCTCTCTTAGGGGTCTTTTAACAGGGGTCAGGAATTGAAGTGTTCCACTGGTTCACCAGGGCCATAGACCACCACTCTGAGTACCTCCCTGAGTCTCCTTCACAGCACGCAGACCTCTCAGCCACAGACATCAACTATGATTTATGCCTCTTATATTTCCATTCTAGACACACACACTGTACACACACACACACACATTGTACACACACTGTACACACACACACACACACACATACACACACACACACACACAGCGGTATACTGCCAAATGTCTTGTGGCTCTGTTTGGCTCCCTGTCTCTGTGAGCGATGAAATGAGAAAAGAAAACTGAGAAAAAGGACAGAGGCAGAATGTCAGCCCTTAATTGACATTCAAACAGGCCTCGTCAAACCCTCGCAGCAGAGCCGCAACTCTGGCAGCAGAGCCGCAACTCTGGCAGCGTCGCATTTAGTTTAGCATGCAGTGTTTAGACTCCCTCTAGCACACACACTAGTAGGTGGGGGGGGGGGGGGGGGGAGAGACAGAGAAGTGTGTATGTGTGTGTGACGTGGTGCATACGTGTATGTGTCCCTTGTGTGCACGTGCCTCTGTGCGCGCGCGTGTGTGTGTGTGCGTGTGTGTGTGCGTGCGTGTGCCTGTGCGTGTGTATGTGCGTGTGTATGTATGGCGTTAAGAGGCAGGGGTGCAGGCAGGCAGATGGCTCTGCCGTGGAGGGCAGAGTTTTGTCAGGGGATGTGGCATGTTTTCTCAGGTCACACGCATATTCGCCCATGTGCTTTACAATGGTAATCCACTTTAATGGAGGGATCAGCAGCCTATCGGAACCACGTCACTGAGGTCGTCACGTCTGTTACCAAAATGTGCGTTGCTCCGTCATAAGCGTCTACGTAAACGACTCCCCAGCCAATCGCTGAATTTCATTTTTGATAAATCGGATAAGCTTCAGATCAAGCTCCCTCTCACCCTGTCTACGTTCTAATGCTTATTTTCATTTTGCTCATTTTACAAATATATCCCACTGGGAGTTTATCATGCAATGACTATGGATTATGTTGTATAATGTGTTATTAAGTCCAATTGAATATTACCTGAGTGACTAGGCATAAACCATGTATTGTTTTTTTAGAACATGGTGTCATGAACCATTGTAAAAAACAAGTGTAATGTGATGAGATGAAATGTAAATGTAAATGAGATGTGGACTGGACGGTAGGGAGAGGGATGAAGACACAGTGTAACAGTGACCCCTGCTGGTGGATGTTGTGAATGACTGTAACCTCCTCAAAGGTCTAGACTTGGGTGCATCTCAGTTGTCTGCACAGCAGTCTCCTTTCCTTCATCTGCACCGGTATCAAAAAGCTGTACAGGGGAAAGCAGATGTTCAACAGACATCCACCATATTGCTTTCATATCTCATGTGTTTTCATATCAGTGCGTAAAGGAGACGAGGAGACAAGGAGAGGAAGCCTCTTTAGACTATTGGTCCTTTGTACAAATACCTCTTAGATAATATAAATCCATTGATTAATGTTTGAGCTTACAATAAAACACTTGGCCCGCAGAAGCACCTTGCTGCATTCACTGATAGAAAATAGATACTGAGACATATCTGCACTGTCTGTGTTTTCCACTAGAGGGAGTGCTGCCTCCAATAATAGGACTTAAGGAAAGAGAAACTGAGGCTTCCTCAAGTGCACTGTTCTCTGACAATTCATACCAACCATAGAGCCTCTTAGTTGTGTACATTGGTTCAAGTGTGTATGTATGCTGTGTGAGTGCAAGAAATGCAATCTGTGTAACTGGACCTGTGTTGCAGTTAGCCTGCTGATGTTTTGTAAGTGGGTGTGTAATATAATATATGCCATTTAGCTGACGCTTTTACCCAAAGCGACTTACGTTGCAGTAAGTGCATACATTTTTCAGTATATATGGTCTCAGCGGGAATCAAACCCACAACCTAAGCGTTGGTAGTGCCATGCTCTACCGACTGAGCCATAGAGGTGTGTGTGCGTGCGTGCGTGCGTGTGTGTGTAACGTTGTGTGTGTAACGTTGTGTGTACCTGTGTGTGTAACGTTGTGTGTGTGTGTTTCAGGGAGCCTAGGAAGGTGGTCCTCCACCGTGGTTCAACAGGACTGGGCTTCAACATCGTAGGAGGGGAGGATGGAGAAGGCATCTTCATCTCCTTCATACTGGCTGGAGGACCTGCTGATCTGTGTGGAGAACTCAGGAAAGGAGACCGCATCATCTCAGTAAGAACACGCACACACACACACACACACACATATTGTACATACACACACACATTCATACTACCCCCTACGTGACCTTAGAGCTTGTTGATTGATTTTGATCATTGATCAGGTTTTATCGACTTTTGCCGACTATTGACACTCGAAGGTCAAATGAATTTATGTTCATTGAACCATCTCTCTCTCCTTCTCTCTCTCTCTTTCTGTGTGTGTGTGTGTGTGTGTGTGTGTGTGTGTGTGTGTGTGTGTGTGTGTGTGTGTGTGTGTGTGTGTGTGTGTGTGTGTGTGTGTGTGTGTGTGTGTGTGTGTGTGTGTGCGCGTGCATGCGTACAAAGGTGAACGGGGTGGACCTTCGCAGTGCGACCCATGAGCAGGCTGCTGCAGCTCTGAAGAACGCAGGACAGACTGTCACCATCGTGGCCCAGTACAGACCAGAGGGTGAGTACAGACTGTTATAGCCCAGTACAGACCAGAGGGTGAGTACAGACTGTTATAGCCCAGTACAGACCAGAGGGTGAGTACAGACTGTTATAGCCCAGTACAGACCAGAGGGTGAGTACAGACTGTTATAGCCCAGTATAGACCAGTACAGACCAGTTCAGACCAGACAGAGTGAGAGAGAGGTTGAGTGGATGAGTTCTTTTCACCAGATGGTGAGTACTAAAGGGAGGTAGAGACAGGTAGATGGAGGATGTAGAGACTGATGGAGGAGAGGGTGTGTTAAACAAAGGGAAAGAGAGACGGGCAGAAGGACAGAGTGGGAGAGATGGACAGAGCAAACACAGAGAGAGGGAGAGGGAGAGCTGTCATAGGCCTTGTTGTGAGAGCTCTCTGTCTCCTGTCTGTGCACACTGGATCTGTGGTAATGGAAGTAGTTGAAAAGGTCACTTTTAACCAGGTTAAGACTGCTGATTGGTTTATCTGCTCTGATGTCATGGAAACAGGCTCCTCATGGGTTGTTAGTTGAGGTGAGGTGTGTGTACTTCCCTTAGCTTTGGAAACAGATATTACACACACACACACACACACACACACACACACACACACACACACACACACACACACACACACACAAACATCTGTTGCAGTGCCTTTTGTGGGAAATAAAGATCTGCCATTAGAGCTTCTGTACTGAACTAGACCCTCACACCATCACACTGGGGAGGATGTGGTACAGGGTTGTCTCATGTTCTTCTGTATGTGGACCTGTGATTGATTTCAACATGGTGTAATATTCCATGGAACAGTGGGACCTCAGCTTAGAGGTGTGTGTGTGTGTGTGTTTGTGTGTATGTGCGTGTGTGTGTGTTTGATCTGCATATGATTACCCTTTAGTGTGTGCGGTCTGTCCACACTCCATCGCCCCTCCAGAGAGAGTGGTTTTGTTTGATGTTCAAATCTGGCCACGACCACATACATTTAGCCTTGCCCAAGCCTCATCAAATCATACTTTCCACTCATATTCACCTCTTTATCTCTTTATCTCATTCTCCCTCCCTCCCTCCCTCCCTCCCTCCTTCCATCTCTCCATGGTGTGTAACATGGCCTTTATGCACGTCATGCAGTCTAGAGGTAATTCACCATGGAGGCTGTTCCCTGTCGAGTTCCCTGTGTGAGCGTGCGTGCATGCTTGCGTGCGTCTGCTGTGGTTATGAGAACGGGGTGTATTTCGTTATTCATTGGTACATTGAGGAGTAGATAAGAGGCTTTGCACTTTAAATACTTAAAGAGTCAGACGTAAGTGTGGCGGGGGGCTGGGGCGGGGGGTGGGGGGCTGGGGGCTGGGCTGGGCTGGGTTGGGTTGGGTTGGCACCATGGCGTGTGAAGGTTTCTCCCATCTCAGTCTCTACTCTCATTTCAATACAGCTTAAACCCACAAAGGCACACAAATCACGCAAATACACACACACACACACACACACACACACACACACACACACACACACACACACACGGTTTGCGGACATTTGATTGGATCCATGCTGAATAGTGTGGATTGTTTGTTTGATCATGGTGAACGAGACACAAATGCATTTCATGCATGGTGTGCTGTGATAATGGAAATAACAGGGAGGGTGTAGCTTGTGTGTGTGTGTGTGTGTGTGTGAGAGAGAGAGAGAGAGAGAGAGAGAACCAGCTTATGTTCCTTGTAATGTTGAGAACAGTATTCATATGTTCCATGTAATATTGATACATCTGTGTTGAGGATAGATCAGGTCGTGTGTGTGTGTGTGTGTGTGTGTGTGTGTGTGTGCAGGGGGGAGGATGAAGAGAGTGAGTGAGGATGTACTAGGACAGGTGGCTGCGTTGTGACTCGTGACTCTCCCACTGGGTGTCTGGGTGTGACAAGCTTTTTTTGTGACTGCTAAATCTGTTCCCTTCCCCTGTATGCCTCCTGTCCACTCAGAGGTGTGTGTGTGTATGTGTGTGTGTGTGTGTGTGTGTGTTCCACAGTGTCCAGTGTATGTAATTATTGTCCCAGCGAGCTCACCTCCTCCCTGGTGTGTGTGTGTCTGTGTTCCTGTGTTCCTGTGTTCCTGTGTTCCTGTGTTCCTGTGTGTGTGTGTGTGTGTGTGTGTGTGTGTGTGTGTGTGTGTGTGTGTGTGTGTGTGTGTCCTGCTCTTGTGGAGACTCTGTGGTCTGATCACTGATACCTCAGCAGCGGTACTTCCTGTGACTGGCGGCCTCTCCACACACATTTCCTGCCAGCGCAGGGAGGAGAGAGCAGGAGCACATACGTCCCTATGTGTATGTGTATGTGTGTGTGTGTGTGTGTGTGTGTGTGTGTGTGTGTGTGTGTGTGTGTGCCTGAGGAATGAGAGGCGAAGGTAGAAAAAGGAGGAGTGGAAGGGAGGAGTAGAGGTCTGCCCTGTGGTCATTCTGAGGCACGGTCCAGGGTTCCTTAGGGGTTCTGTGTGTTTATATCAGCCATCAGACTGTACACGCTACAGTACTGGAGCCAAGCATGGCACGGCACGGCACGGCGCTACAGGGATTGGCTTATGTGTACAAGTCCATCTCTCAGTAAATATATGCCTCTCTTCTGATATAATAGCTTTCTCTTCCTCTTCATCCTGCTTTTAACATGTTTTGATCTCCCTCTCTTTTCTTCTCTGTCAATGCATAGTGTCTTTCAGCGGGTCTCTCTCTCTCTTTCTCTCTCTCTCCTTCTCTCTCTCACCCTGGAGTGCTGTAGTTAGTGTATAATTGGGTATTTCCGGTCTTTTCCTGTGTGTCTCTCTCCTCTCTCGTTGGGCTTGCTAAACTTGCCACAGGCACTGCTATTTTAAGAGGTGGACTTGCAGAATTACTGTTAATGGCTAAAAACTAGAACATAGCACAAAAGAGTGCTTTCTAAAGGTTATTCTGTTCATCACTCAGCTTCTTTTTATTTATTTTTTAGAAAGTATAGAAATGTTTCTAACCCACAGGTGTGTGTGTGTGTGTGTGTGTGTGTGTGTGTGTGTGTGTGTGTGTGTGTGTGTGTGTGTGTGTGTGTGTGTGTGTACTACGACCCAGGGAGTTACACACTGGTTTGACTGACAGGTATGCTAATTTCTATATCCTCAATTAATGCAAATTCATTCATTATTTAATTTAGTTTCCATGGGAATTAAGTGGAATTAATGAATGTGATGTCAGAGCAGTCTTGGTCAATAAGGAACTATTAATGGTAGAGTGGGTTGTGCATTAACTGTATATAAACTGTTACTGTATATAATCCAGTTATAAACTGATGTTTACCAAGCAGAGAGAGAGAGAGAGAGAGCACATCACCTTGTTGACAGTTCAAGAAGGGTCGAGATTAATAACAGATATTTGCAGGCTTCTAAGTACACAGAAACACACATTCGCACCTGAATGCCATGTCTTCCAAGGCAGCGCTAATATAGTAGGCTATCTAATGGTCATTGTAGGTAAAAGAGAGAGAAAGGTAGAGGAGAGGAAGGGGGTGATGGAGAGTACTGGAGGAGAAGAGTGGAAGGAAGGAGAGGAAAAGAGATAAAGAGAGGGAAAGGTAGAGGAGAGGAAGGGGGTGATGGAGAGTACTGGAGGAGAAGAGTGGAAGGAAGGAGAGGAAAAGAGATAAAGAGAGGGAAAGCGAAAAGGAGAAGAGAGTGGCCCAGACCTTCCCCAACCTAGTCATTTGGTAGTCTAATGACATCCAGAGTGTGTGTCAGGGCTATAAGGCCTGGCTCTCTGCATGCATAAGCAGATGAGTGTGAGGCAATGGGGAGTGCTGTGTTGGGCTGAGGCTGCACTCCCTCCCTGGCTACTAGCACTTACTGTACAGAGCACAACCCTGTGTGTGTGTGTGTGTGTGTGTGTGTGTGTGTGTGTGTGTGTGTGTGTGTGTGTGTGTGTGTGTGTGTGTGTGTGTGTGTGTGTGTGTGTGTGTGTGTGTGTGTGTGTGTGTGTGTGTGTGTGTGTGTGTGTGTGTGTGTGTGTGTGTGGATACAATTAGATTTAATTATTGAATTGCTAAGTCCAGCTCCGGGATGTCATTTCAAAAAAGTAAAGTTTGGCAATATTTTGACTGAGAAGAAAATGGAAATCGCGTTGTATGCAGGCTTTGCCAAAACAAACTGGCTGCGACCATTCTACCGAGGCAAACATACGTACAGACACGTTGATGTGTCTCTCGATGGAGCGATGGGGAAACTATTTGCATTGTTGCATGTTGTCTAAATTTGTATTGTCATTTAAGGCCTTGAAATTTCCTTGGCCATGTTTTTGTGAAGGATGCTTCTCAAAATGGCCAACATTTCCATTCTGTTATTAAATTACAGCGGTGGTTATAACTGTTATGCTCTTATATTTAAGCCTTTCAAATGTATTTTCTTATCCTATTTGAGCCTTTCAAATTGTTCTTACTGCACACAAAATCACATTGCTGCCTCATACATTTTGAAGTGCTGACAATTCCGTGTATCCATTTTGGGAGTCTTTATTTTCAGACTAGAGGCAGTTTTGTTCATGTTTGTGTAGTCGAAATTCCCATCCCTAGTTCACAAGAAGCAGCTGAAGCAGCAGATGTGCTTCTCTCAGTGTGTTTAATGACTGTAGAACATTAAACGTTAGGCAGTGTTATATTGGGCTGACTGTGTGATACGGTGCTGTACTAGCCCCCCGAACAGGAACGTCAAGCACAGACCTCTCATATTATAGCATGTTTTGCAGAATTTAATTAGTTCATTATTTTTTATTATTTATTTGAATTCCTAGAGTTCTCTTCCTTGGGGAGGTCCACACAAAACACCTACTGTAGACAGAACCAACAGAACAAAGAGTGTAACAAGAGTGTTGGTTGTACAGTAGGTAGCTGAGCAGTAAGTGGCTTTTAGAGGAAGAGCCCACCAGACAGTCAGTCAGTCAGATAGACAGATAGACTCAGTCAGCATAAGAGGATGTTCACCCCATCCCTTCCTGCACAGCACGCTTGGATCATCACTACTTAACTTAGCCTAAGGATCTGTGCTTAATGGGCAGAGCTGTGTGTGTGTGTGTGTGTGTGTGTGTGTGTGTGTGTGTGTGTGTGTGTGTGTGTGTGTGTGTGTGTGTGTGCACGTGCGTGTGTGTGCACATGCGTATGTGTGTGTGCACGTGCATGTGCGGGCATGTGTGATGACTCCAGTGACACGCGTCCCCAGATGCTAGCGTGTTAACACCCTAAGGGGATGACTGCCGTATTAATCTGTATTACTGTATACAGTGGCTGCGTTTAGAGACACACAGACTGTGTATTAATCAACTCAGGAGCCAGGCTGAGGTGTTGCAGTGGCAGATTGACTCTAGGTCCTCTGGTCTGCTTACTTCGGTTTGTGGAAAGGGTTAATGGGTAGTCAAGTTACTAATGGAAGACATGGTCTACCTGACACTGGAGGGGGACGGGAAGGAAACTGGTGTTCAATGCTAAAAATCAATATGACCCCCCCCGACCCCCAACCCCACCCCAGGACATCTACCTCGATTACTGGGTTGAAACCAATGTTTAAACCCCTGGTCCTGGAGAGCTACAGGGTGCACTGTGCAGACTGTTGTTCCTGCCCAGAGCTAACACATCCTTGGCAGATCAAACATTCATCAATACCTCGAATGATAGAATCGGTTGGGTTTTACCACCCACACACTGTAGCTCTTTAGTTTTACTACACACACACACACACACACACACACACACACACACACACACACACACACACACTGTAGCTCTTTAGAACCAGGGTTGGGGACCATTGTTGGAA
Source organism: Argentina silus (assembly GCF_951799395.1). Lineage (NCBI taxonomy): Eukaryota > Metazoa > Chordata > Actinopteri > Argentiniformes > Argentinidae > Argentina > Argentina silus. The sequence continues at coordinate 7,342,412 of NC_139660.1, read as the reverse complement.
GGGCAGTCTCCAAATGTCAAACATTGATATTCTGTCAGCCAGCCGCTGTAAGCAGCAGAGGAGAAATCCAGAGAAGACATTTGCATCCTGTCCTCTGAGCTTTCTCACACTCCCTGAGTCCCTGGTTAAAAGCGAACGTTGTGGCAACGATGTTAGCAATTTGCCCCTGTTCCTTTCAGAGGACAACCCAGGCGTGAGGCCATTCAAACCAGCCAGCAGCCCTCAAATATCCCAGGAAGAGCAGTGTCAAACGACCAGAAGTGTTTCTCTCTGATTACAACTGATTTCATCATTGTGCCCTGCTCCGTTAGACACCACTTGAAGTCTCAAATGTGAGTTTATGAGGCATTGTTAATGAAAGAGCTGTGAGGGTTTATTTTCCCCATCTTCTCCAGGGTTCTGTTCCTTTAGACCTTGTGATGGGCTATACATTGGCTATACTCTGTGTACTTGGTAGATCAAGATAGAGAAATGCTGTTACTGGCTTGTATTATACCATTGGTCATACCTCCTATATGATACTGATACACAGTATACTCTGTGAAGACGAGACATACCTCTTTCCCTGGCTTGTATTTCCATTATCCGGTTGCTCACTTCAATTGTCTGTCTGTTTGTGTTCTTAGAAGATGAGGACCACATGGAACCTGTTGATAATATCAGTAAGAATTTCAGTAGTATTGATCCACCCATGGTCTGTAGGTATCACAACTGACATCCCTGTTGACGAGTGATGGGGAGAGGCTTTAGCCTAGTGGCAGAGAGCAGTGGTTCATCCTTCCATCTTCTCTTATTCCTCTGTTCCTCTCCTCTCCTCTCCTCTCCTCTCCTCTCCTCTCAATTAATCTCCTGTCCTCCCCTCTCTCTGACTGTAATCTGAGTAGGATTAGTTGTCTCATTTCTCCCCCCCACTGTTTTCTGCCCCCTTCTCACACTGCAGAACACACACAAACACACACCCCATCCAGCTCTGTTTTTAGCTATGATTGACAGTGCTAGAATGCTGTTTGGGTTTGACTTACTGTACCATATATCTGGGCTCTGAAGGTCCTCCCTAGACTCCCCAACCTCCTGACCCACTACACCTGTACATCCTGTTGAATGTCCTGTGTGGTTCCATATTCCATGATGTCATTGTGGTCTCTCACGTCTCATTCTGATTCGCTGTGATTGCAGCATCTCAACAGCTGCTCTCCGCACGCCACAACAAGACAACATAGTTCCCACTAGTCACAGAGAGTGGAGAGGAGGCCAGGGCACATTGTCATATAGATCTACTGCTTCGGCTAATGTTTCTACTCCAAGTCTTTCTATTCTGTGAAATGCTATGGTGTCTCTTGTACATTTAAGTAATAATGCTGGAGAGGCCGTGATTTATTGTCAGTATTGTCACGGGTAGAGGGAGTTGTTAGGCCTGACACGCAGCGGAGTGTCATCAGACCCCTACCAAGTGACAATATTGCGCATAAATCACGCCATTATTGCTATTATAACGGTTATATTAACGGTTACAAAACAGATCAGAAAATGATGACAAGAAAACAATGCTTTAAGTATTTATTTTGTGATAGATTGTGGTGGTTTCTGCCCTGCACTGAGAGATATGGTTCCCAAAATGACAAATGTTGTCAAGGGAATGTGATCCACAAGTGTAGGAATATCATAATAGGTGATTTAAACGTGACATTCTTATTAATTATTAAATCATAGCTTCGAACACCTCTCGGACATCACAATGCTTGTTTTCATCAACTGTATAACCTACAGTAACTGCAGTACATGTTCTCTCTTGTCTAGACTACAACAGGGTTACAATAACCATGCATCTGTGTCCTCATTCTGAGTCAAGTATTGCATAGTCTTCTTTGATGGATGTTGTAGTTTGTGAGGTGTACCCTTGGGTTTGTGAGCTGTACCCTTTTGTTTGAGACTACTGTACTGTAAGCTATTTCTTCCTCTTTGCTTGTTATGCCTGACTTGGTATGTTTTTCAGCAGTCCAATGATTTTCCTTTGTGTCTTCAGTGTGAGTTATTAATCATACCCTTCCTAAGGGGAACCTTGAGTGTGGTACAGTAGCTGGACACATCACCAGTGTCTCTAGGGAGACAGGGGAGGAATAACAACCTTGTAACCATAACTCCACTGTCATCACCTCTCCTCAGGGGTTTGGGCTCTCTACTCGGCCCTGTTCTAGTGCTACTGAAATGCATCCTTCCTCCCTCTCTCCCTTTTTTCCTTTCCTCCCTTCCTTCTTGTCCTCCCTGCCTTCCTTCCTTCCCTCCCCTCCTTCCTCCCTTCATTCCTACTATCCCTCCTTCCTTTCTTCCTTTTCTCCCTTTCTTCCTTCTATTATTTCTTACCTACCTCTTTCCTTCCTTCCATCAGATGGTTTTGTTGAACATATGCGTCCATTAGTGAATATGTAATGATTGTAATGTGCTAGGTAAATATGCGATGATTGTGATGATTGTGATAAATGTGATCCCTCTAAATGCCAGCGTTGGCATTTCCTCTCTTACACACACAGAGTGGGAGAGAGCGTAGAGGGCACCATCTGGGTGTGTGTTTGAGGCTGCCAGGGTAATGCCAGAAAGCCAGAGCCCCAGACCCATTTAGGGCAGGAGCACAGGGGGCAGAGCTGGGCAGAGGACCAAGCCTTGTGGGTGATGAGCCCACCAGGGGAGGGGGTGGCAGGGGAGCACAAACCCAGCCCAGCGTGAGAGCTGCTCTCTGCATGGCTGATACACACCCGGAGGGCCGGATGAAGAAGCTATGGGATGGACATCTATGCAGTTGGTTTTGGTGACTGTGTTCAGTACGATGGTCTCTGGTGGACTTTGGTGCGTTTGTATGCATTTGTGCCTTGGCAACATAGACAACATACAGCATGAGGTAATACAATATTAACTGGTATAGATGTACGTTTTACATACTACGCAGGTCAGGTGTGTGTGCGTGCGCGCGTGCGTGCGCATCCTACGAAACACATGATACACGGGGCAGAGGGCTGCTATGACTATGTCAGCCCTGAAGCAACTTCCCCTGCACAGGGAGGAGGGGAGAGCACGGGAGCGAGCGAGCGAGAGAGAGAGAGAGGAGGATAGAGGGAGGAGTGGAGTAGAAGAAGAGGAGGAGTGGGAGGAGGGGTGAGGAGGGAGAGAGAGTGCATTAGCATCTGTTGTGCTTCTGTGCTGGCTGAGCCAAACTGGAGGATAGAGCGAGCGTAGTGTGTGTGTGTGTGTCTCTCTCTCTCTCTCTCTCTCTACACACACACTCACTCACATACATACACACATGCTGGAGCAAACGCAGAGCTCTCCCTCACTACCACGCACACACTTTTACACACAAGCAAGCCGGTGCCGGTAGACACACGCACACACACACACAGGGTAGAGAGCAGCAGCTACTGTCCCTCAGCAAACCCGCATCTCCCTCTCTCTCGCTCTCTCTCTCTCGCGCGTGTGCAGGTCAGAAGCAATCTCTCTCAGCTGAGCTGCATGTAAGTACAGCGTTCTAGCATTGTTTATCATAGCTAAAAGCACAGAGCTGGATGGGCGTGTGTGTGTTTGTGTGTGTGTGTGTGTGTGTGTGTGTGTGTGTGTGTGTGTGTGTGTGTGTGTGTGTGTGTGTAGATACAGTAAAATTAAATTACTCAGGCATAATTAGATTGTGGCTAGGGGATGCGTAGTAGTCACATACTTTAGTGCTCTCCTCAGCTCTTTTCCTCTCTGTCTCTTTATCTGAGGAGACACACACACACACACACACACACACACACACACACACACAGCCGTTTTCTATTTAAAAAGGCTTATTTAAGCTTGACAGGGGTTCAGGCATATTTCTCCTCTGATGTTTTTGTCTCCTGTTTCATAGGCAATATTTTGCCTGCCGGGGTTTTACAGATTGGGTTTCCCTTAGTTTCACTTCTAAAGCAAGAGCCTGGCTTCCTGTGGTATGTGGACACTATATTTGAGATAATCTAAGACTTATCTGAGGTTTTCTGCGTTCTGTGTGTTTTGATGATCTCCTCTGTTCTGATTTTGACAGTTGTCTGAATTATTACTGGGCTGGGATTCATCAGGAAACCAGACTTAATGATTGATATTGTAGCATAAGAGATGAAATATTTGAAGTTGCTATCTGGTAACTGTCTTTGTGTGTGTTTGTATGTGAGAGATCTGAGGTAAGCGGTCTGGTCCAGAGACATCTCTTCTCTTGTCTTAGAGATTCTCTCACATCCACATGAAGAGATGAGAGCTCCTTGTCAGGTAGTGCAGTACTGATGACACCAATAGCCTATAGTGACGTACAGAAGATGCCTGCTTCCAGATGACGGAATGAGGGGCTTTCAATCTCAGCAAGGTCTCTGAATGGTCACCTAGTTCAGCCTCTCTCTCTCTCTCTCTCTCTCTCTCTCTCTCTCTCTCTCTCTCTCTCCAATGTTGTGCAAAAGTCAGTGGGTCGCATAGTGAGAGAAGCCTTACCACTAAGTAGGCTAAAACATCTGAATTATTCAGAGAGAGCATTCTCTCCATGTCTGCCCCTGTTGATGTCGGTCTTTATCTGCGGTTGGAAAAGCCTAAATGAACTGGAGAGGGTCTGATGCTGCTCCCTACTGTATTATGGACATGTTTGAAAAAGGCTCAGAGAGCAGTCTGCACAGTGTTGTCCCAGTCAGTCTGGCTTCACTGGGATAGACGTGGTGGTGGGCAAAAGAGAATAACAGAGACCTCTGTGCTGAGAGAGGCTGGTAATGAGAGAGGGAGAGGGAGGGAGGGAGGGAGGGAGGGGGGAGGGAGGGAGAGAGAGAGGGAGAGAGGGAGGGAGAGAGAGAGAGAGAGAGAGAGAGAGAGAGAGAGAGAGAGAGAGAGAGAGAGAGAGAGAGAGAGAGAGAGAGAGAGAGAGAGAGAGAGAGAGAGAGAGAGAGAGAGAGAGAGAGAGATTGCTAGATGTAAGCAATGTAGCCAAAATTCCATCTAGCCTATCAGAGGTTAGGGTGGAGCTTCTGCCATGCTGTTAATACCTCTACACAAGTCATTAGAAGTGCCTAGGGAGTAGGGGCTAGGGGTTGATTTGGGATAGGGCAGGACAGGTCACAGTGGTTAGTGACGATGTGAGCCTGTCTCTACCAGCTGTGTTTAGAAGACATGTTCTCTCCAGGACACAGTCTCATCAGCCACAGGACAACGACCACTCTTAAGCCCTTTATCTCTTCTCTACACAACAAGCATGCTGACACATGGATGCACCCCCCCCCCCACACACACACACACACACACACACACACACACACACACACACACACACACACACTCTCTGTCTCCCTCTCTCTCTCCTTTAATTAGTTTTTGATTTTGTTTTTTGTTTTTGTTTTGTGCTTGTGTGTGTGTCGGATAGATTGAGAATAGTGGATGTGCTTTCATGTATGTTTGTAACATTCACTTAGTGTGCAATAAAGGTGTGTTAAAACTCAAAAACTCTCTTCTCCTAAAACCTGCTCCCATCTCATTATAGCAGAGGAGAAGCTACAGAACCCCCCAATCTCTCTCTCTCTCTCTCTCTCTCTCTCTCTCTCTGTCTCTCTCTCTCTCTCTCTCTCTCTCTGGTGTGGTGAGTGGTGTCTCTTTGGCTTTCCGTTCTCTCTCTCTTTCTCACTCGACGTGTCATTCTCAGAATAGGCTACCTTTCTGTCTCCCAGTAGTTGAATCTCTCAGTCTCATCATATATTCATCTCTAGAAAACTGTCCAAACTGACAAAACCAGTCATATCTTTCTCCTCCAGCACAGAGTAGTTACGGTATCTGCACTATCTAGCTTTTATCTTCAGACAGGGGGTTCTCTCTCTTCCTTTATCAACTGATATTCCCTTGTCTCTCTCTTTCTCTCTCTCTCTCTCTCTCTCTCTCTCTCTCTCTCTCTCTCTTTCTCTTATTCTCTCTCTCTCTTGTCTTTCTCTTATCTCTCTCTCTCTCCCTCTTGTCTCTCTCTCTTGTCTCTCTCTCTCTCCCTCTTGTCTCTCTCTCTCTCTCTCTCTCTCTCTCTCTTGTCTCTCTCTCTGTCTCTCTTGCACAGTGTCTTTTCCCTTTAATTGATGTCTGTTCTCTCTGTTACAGAGTACAGTCGCTTTGAAGCTAAGATCCATGATCTACGAGAGCAGATGATGAACAGCAGCATCAGCTCAGGTTCTGGATCCCTACGGACCAGCCAGAAGAGAACTCTCTACGTCAGGTAAGGACGCTTTATAAAGCCTCTGTGTCTCTTATTATGAACCCTTGACGTCAGCTAAGAATGGAGCTCACTTCAACAACCCTGCTCTACCTGCATCAACATCAGTGCACTTTACCACCTCTGTGCCTTCCTGTCTGAGCAGAATAGAATGGAATGGAATTAAATAGGTGTGACGAGGACGTTGGTCGTCGAGGTGTGACTGAGTAGTGAATACATGTCACATATCCTGTACACAGACCCATGAACAGACAACACATGACCTTTCCATCACCATCTGACTTCCGGTAGCCCTCAGCTCTGGTAACAGAGACTGTGGTTTTAAAAGTGATAGATTGTGGAAGACCTGATGTCCTTTGGTGTGACAGGAGCATTCAGGCCTTATCTCTGTCTCCTCAGCCTCCTCCTGTATGTGCGCACGCCTGCGTACACACACACACACACACACACACACACACACACACATACACACAAACACGTAGTATACTGTACACACACACACACACACCCACATACACACAAACACATAGTATACTGTACACACACACACACACACACACACACACACACACACACACACACACACACACACACACACAAATACCCTGGGGAGCCTGTCACCCTAGCAGGCTTGGACCCACAGGGACATCAGCCTGTGTGAATAGGGTCTTACAGAATGACAGCCAGGTCTGAGGCTCCCTTCACAATGAGATGTTAACTCAGCCTGACAGAAGACCTTTATCTAACACACACACACACACACACACACACCAGGCCCAGGATCAACAACCACTGAGGTCACAGCAGCAAATCCTCTAGTAGGTTTAGACAAGTCTAGAGAATAGAGAAATAAGCACGTCAAGTCTTAGTGTGGAAATAAGCAAGTCAAATCTTCTCTCAGGAAATGTATGTTGTTGTTTTTCTTCTATCAAAATTATTATATTAAAAGGACCCATAACAACAATACAAATTCACATTGATGATAATGGTTCCAATTCTAAGGTGTACATTCAATACAATAATGACTCTGGAACTGATCAAATTGAGTTGGTTTTAAACTAAAAGGATACCATACATAAAACTCAGACTTGTTGGTAATACTTAAATAGCGGATTCAAATAGTTGCCTCACTTTTTTTTAAAGTAGAGCCGGCACAATATGTTTCTCAGTGTGCTCTAATGCACCTGTAAACCTCTCTATTGGAATGTGTTCAACAGCTCTACTAGAACAGATTTACCCTCCCTAGGGTAATACAGTAGCCAGTGCGCACGGATGCACTTGACCCCTCTGAGATAGCGGAGACCGGGGCAAATGTTCCCATTTTTGCAGTTCTCTCTATCACTCAGAGACCACTCCACCGAGACCAGTCATGTTCTTATAGAAGGAACATACATCCATCTCCTAATCATTCATACCATGTATAGGTCTCTATAGATGACCATTTGATCACAGTATTGTTTTAAAAAAATAAATAATCTGATGTACCTGTACCTGTGCATGTACGTGATGTGCATGTACGTGAGTGAGTCTCATCTCTCTAACTTGTTTCTGATTGGAGAAAAGCAGGGTATTACAATTGACCCCTGTTAAATTTGTCCCCGGTCTCTGGTACACATGTGCTGTGTAGTGTGTGTTAGACCTGAGTCATAGGCCCCAGTGTGTTCAGCCCTTCACAGAAACTCAGACCTGCCTTCGGTAGGACAACTTAGAGTTCAGGGGTCATCCGATAACATGGCCTGTGTGTCTAATTGCCTATATTAAGGAACAGGGTTAAGAAATATAAGGATTTTAACCATGGGAAATCTATATAGATTGTTATGTTGCTGTCTGTCAGCCATTGTGAAATACTAGAATTGTTTCAGTTCATTCATTTCTAGGTTGCTGAGAGAACCAGGTGGTAGTACTATGATGGCCAGACTGAAGCCAGACTGGGGTTGACATATGGTGGGTTAGTGACCCCCCCCTACGGCAGGGCAGCAGGGTGAGGAGAGGGGACAGTCCCCTGGGTGTGGGGCAGCAGGGTGAGGAGAGGGGACAGTCCCCTGGGTGTGGGGCAGCAGGGTGAGGAGAGGGGACAGTCCCCTGGGTGTAGGGCAGCAGGGTGAGGAGAGGGGACAGGCCCCTGGGTGTGGGGCAGCAGGGTGAGGAGAGGGGACAGGCCCCTGGGTGTGGGGCAGCAGGGTGAGGAGAGGGGACAGTCCCCTGGGTGTGGGGCAGCAGGGTGAGGAGAGGGGACAGTCCCCTGGGTGTGGGGCAGCAGGCGTTTGTGAAGGGCTGAGCAGAGTGGACACGACACTAGGGCTGTGTTTGTTAGGCCACCGTAACCTTTACAGATAGAGAGCGATGTGCTCATTCAGGCTGGGAACGTCGAGTAGCGCAGCATCGAGTGTTGCTCTGTCCTTTGTATTCAGAGGTGTGTTCAACTCCAGGGGCGACAGTCCCCTCTCCAACTGCATGTTCAACTCCAGGGGCGACAGTCTCTCTCCAACTGCATGTTCAACTCCAGAGGCGACAGTCTCTCTCCAACTGCATGTTCTACTCCAGGGGCGACAGTCCCTCTCCAACTGCATGTTCAACTCCAGGGGCGACAGTCCCCTCTCCAACTGCATGTTCAACTCCAGGGGCGACAGTCCCCTCTCCAACTGCATGTTCAACTCCAGGGGCGACAGTCTCTCTCCAACTGCATAAGCACCCTGACAACTGGGACTGTCTGCTCTTCACGTCCTAATAAAGCTTTCTCTTTTGTCTGCTGTTAGTAGCAGGTGGATAGATATGTTTTCCTAGTTAGATAAATGGAGGAGTTTTCATCTGAATCTTTAGTAGGGTAATTGTGGTCAGTTGGGAGCCCTCTGGTTCAGGTCTATGGGAGCCCTCTGGTTCAGGTTGCCACAGCATAGGTGTCCTATAATATATGAGGCATCTGCTGCTTTCAGTGTTGTAGCCAGCTAAAGCAGTTACTTTTAATAGTATTATACAGAATAGCATTCAGGCTCCCACTAATCTCTACTCTGGTGTCGTGAAACATCCAACCTGCTCCCATCTCATTATAGCAGAGGAGAAGCTACAGAACCCCCCCCCCCCCCCCTCTCTCTCTCTCTCACACACACACACACACACACACACACACACACACACACACTTTCAATTAGATGTTTTTACCATGATGTTTTATTACTTCCTCCCTGGCTGCTAATATTGAAATTGTTAAGAGCCTGATCTGGAGCTGAGGCTGTATAACATACGTTGAGTAGAAGCCTGGGTGGATGACCTCATAGCATATGGAGATTTATGTTACTCAATTGATCGTAAAACCAGACCAATGGGGAAATGCCTGCAGAATCCTGTAAAGGCAGGTTCTATGATAGGAAATGGAATCAGTGATACCATTTGATGTGGCAGCTGGAGGTGTGTGTGTGTGTGTGTGTGTGTGTGTGTGTGTGTGTGTGTGTGTGTGTGTGTGTGTGTGTGTGTGTGTGTGTGTGTGTGTGTGTGTGTGTGTGTGTGTGTGTGTGTGTGTGTGTGTGTGTGTGTGGACATGTGTTTGCACTCAAACATCCGACATGATTTAAAGCCATACTCTGTAAGCGTGAAAGGCTTGACAATCCCCACATTCTTGTCTTTATTGGACAATGTTTTTCATCTCCAGCTGTGAGGACGTAGGGGGTTAAGAAAACACTGTTCTAACCGAGACAGTCTAGTGTTTTCTCTTTTAGTATTCTTAGTTCTCTCTCTTGGTGCAGGAGTATTTTATTGATGAAGGGGATGAGGCAGCCTAGACTTTAGGGGATGGCTGTTACTTCAGCTCTAGTTCCTTTAATGAAACACACACACACACAAACCCACAAAGCGAAAGAGTGTACACACACACACAGACTGTGCACACTAGAGCACGTTTGTGCCCTAGTTAGCATCCTGGGTAGAATCTCTGTGGACTGGCATGCTACTGTCGCCTAGACAGAGGAACACGCACGCACTCATGCACACACACACACAAACACACACACACACACACACACACACACACACTGAATGTCAAGGTTATGTGGTTGGAAAAGCTGTCCTCAGCTGTTTTCGCATGCTGCATATGTTTACAATGGCATTTACTTACAAATCACTCGTATCTTTTTTATATGGATCATTCATGCACACCTGCTCTGTATCTGAACTTCCTTCATCCATATTTATCAACCTGTACTCTTCCTCCAAGCCTCTCCCTAGACTGAGAGACACAGGCTTTTTTCACCTGTCAGTACCAAGCACCACTCTCTCTCTCTCTCCCTCCCTCCCTCCCTCCCTCTTTCTCTCTCTCCATTCACACGCATGTGTACAAGTTGTTTCCCGCTTTCTTTGTCTACTCAACTCAAAGAGTTAGTTTCACAGACCCAGACTAAGGTTAGTTCTGGACTAAAGACCACTTGTGTACATGCTGTATACTTAGTCTTGAAAACCACACCTTTTTGTTTGTTGTGTTGTGTGTTCCTCCCTAGAGTTCTGTTTGACTACAACTACAGTGTGTGTTGTGTGCATTGTTCTCTGTGTGTTTCTGTGTGTGTGTGTGTGTGTGTGTGTGTGTGTGTGTGTGTGTGTGTGTGTGTGTGCGTGCGCGTGCGCGTGCACGTGCACGTATGAATGTGACTGTGACTGTAACTTTAAGTGTATGTCGTGTGTTTGTCCACAGGGCCCTGTTTGACTATGACCGGACCAAGGACTCGGGGCTGCCCAGCCAGGGGTTGAACTTCCACTTCGGGGACATTCTGCACGTAGTGAATGCCTCTGATGACGAGTGGTGGCAGGCGCGTCAGGTGACCCATGAAGGAGAGGTTGAGGAGGTGGGGGTCATCCCCAGCAGGAGAAGGTGAGCGGTCAGGGGTGAGGGGTCAGTTTGGGAAGAAATTGTCCTGCTTCATAAAAATATATTTTAAAAATTGAATAAATTGTCCCGTAAGCACAGTTTGAAGATAGGCTTATCCTCTCTCAATTAGAACTCCAGCTTTAAGGGAGAATAGTATAAATCTGATCCTTTTTTTTTTGCCACCATGTCTCCATGTTCTTAAAAAAGATTTTAAACAATTAACAGGAGACATTTTGTCATTCTTGTCAGAGTTTTGGCTTTATATAAGCCCTCTCACTCGATAGGTTGGCAGTCCACCTGACTCTGCAGTTAGAGAATTTAGTTAGTTTTAAAACAGAATTGCATGTCCTGTATTCCCTAAGCACTCAGACTGCTGAGAGCGAGGGAGGGAGCGAGGGAGGGAGGGAGGGAGGGTGTGTGTGTGTGTGTGTGTGTGTGTGTGTGTGTGTGTGTGTGTGTGTGCGCGTGCCTGCGTGCGTGCGTGCGTGTGTGTGCGCGCGCAGTCGCTCACGTGCATCAGCACAGTGCAACAGCATAGGGGCATAGAACTACTGATGCCCATGAGGCTGGCATCATACGGGCAGGGCAGCAGAGCGCAGAACATACTGTGTCTTTACTTTAGCTGTTCGTCTCTGGCTGTAGATGTATAAAACACCCCTGGTACATGTCAGAGATAGATGGAGAACCTACTGTACTGTTACATGTCAGAGATAGATGGAGAACCTACTATACTGTTACATGTCAGAGATAGATGGAGAACCTACTGTACTGTTACATGTCAGAGATAGATGGAGAACCTACTATACTGTTACATGTCAGAGATAGATGGAGAACCTACTATACTTGCCTCCTATTTTATCAAAGATATCTGATCACTTCTTATCCTGCCATTCCCTATCTGACTGACTCGTTTGGACCCCGGGTTTCCTGCGCGCCAACTCAACATCTTGTTCACGTGTGCTCGAAACTAGGAAACTCGGAAACGTCCTACTTGTAAACTCGTTGTACAAAGATGAAATCTCAGTTTACCTCAACCAACAAGGAAGCTCTACACAAATAACTTGCTCACTCCACTCGGGACATAGGGCATGTGCGTCTACAGAAAGTGACGTCACGTCATCACAGCACGACGGAAATCTTTCCCTGACTATCTGGTTCACATCTGTTTCACTCCCAACAACTCTCTTCAAGCCGACGAGAAGCGGTTTGGAAGCAGCTGTTCCTTTTTAGAGTCTGGAGTTTTAACAGCCTCTTCTCTCTTCCTCCTGTCGTGCTTCACCTCTACATCCTTCCTCCCTTCCTCTCCTGCCTGATGGAGAGGTGATGCACAGATGATAATTGACTTCTCACCTGTCTCGTCTCGTCTCGTCTCGTCTTGTGGCGTTGCGTTGCGTCTCTCACCTCTGCAGTTAGAGCTGATGGGACTGCAGTAGTGGGATGTATCTATGAGGGTGTCATGTATCAAGGGAGTTTATCTCGTTTGACAGAGTATGAGTCACTGTAATAGGCCACGATTACAACTTGTTAAACATTTTCACGTTTTCATGTGGAGATGTAGCATGGTATTCAGCGTCTGTTAACAGGCTGAATATCTACTCATCCAGAGTATGGCCGTGTTAAACTGCTTCTGACACTTGCTATGCTGGGGAAAACGAAGAATTTTCAGCCAACCAAATGTTTTTAAAGGAATGGTTTTTTTTTAGCTGTTCATGTATCGAAGACTCCTGTGTACGCTTTTCTCCTGGGCTGTGAGGTCTTTGACTCCTCCACTCATTCAGCTGAGACTCACTGAGGCAGAGCTGTATTCCTCTGTGATGTCCTCGCTATGTAGAAGGAAGAAGAAAACAAGAGAGAGAAAATTGTTCACATTCTAAAGCTATTTAGAGCTTTGTAGAATGCCTTTGTAGGATTAGACACAATGAAATGGCTCTACAAAGATAATGGACATTGTGAAGAGACCTTACCTTCCTACCTTTAATTTCAAAGTATTATTTGGGATTCTGAGAATATAGCCTACGGCTCAAATTTGAATGAAATTAAAATGTTAATGTTAACTGGGACCTATTACTAACTGTCGGAGGATGAGTCAGGCGCTTCTTTGTTTAATAATGTTTCCTTTGAGGCCGCACGACGTTGAAAATAAAATAAAACAGATTTCCGCTGTAGGGGGACTGTCTTTATTTCTCTGATGGCTGAATCACCCATTCCCTGTCCTCTCCTCAATCCCTGTGAACCACGGATACTAGAGTGATGAAACCTGTGTCTGAGTCCACTCACGCAATCCTGTGGCTGAAAATAGCCGGTTCGTTGTTTCAAGGCACAATTATGTTAAATATTTAATCAGTGACCCACGGATGCAACCTCCTCTCCTCTTTTCTTACCACCCTCTCTTTCTCTCTCTCCCCCCTCCTCTCTTCTCTTATAGGGTAGAGAAGAAAGAGAGAGCACGGTTAAAGACGGTCAAATTCAATGCCAGGTCTCAAGACAAAGGGGTAAGTATCACATGGTCTTACTAGAGCGTTTGGAGATTCCCCTTGTTCTAGAATGTTCCAATGGAACTGTAGCTGAGAGGTAGATATTCTGAACGATACTTGGTCAGGCTACTAACTACTACAAGTAATACTACAATTACAGTCACCACCACCACTACTACAGCTGAAGCAGCACACATTCTCTTCAGGCAATGTACCTTTAGTGGTTCAAGGTAACAAAAGGCAATAAAATAGTCTTTGTAATCTTGTCGTTTTAGTTCTTTTGTAACCCAGAGACATCTTAGTCAACCTGGCCCTGTTCTTGTTTGATATAGCCTCCATGCTAGTGAGATAACACATTTCCTCACATCATCTATTGATATCCCAGGTGTTGTCATCACACACAGTATGAATCATTATTCCAGCACAGCAGGAGCAGCCAAATGATAATGACTCATGTCGCACCTCTCTCCCTGCCTGGTGTAGAGCTGATTTAAGTGTTGCTTGCTCACAAACCACGGGCATAGTCCCAGAGTTTGATTCCCGCTGGGACCATATATACTGAAAAATGCACTCACTGCAATGTAAGTCGCTTTGGATAAAAGCGGCAGCTAAATGGCATAGTTTATAATATATTATTTTAGTATAATTCATTAGAATGCTGAGGTTTATAGGACATGGGTTGATGTGTGTACATTTGTTGTTTTTATGTGATGCATATAAAGTACATGGCAAGTCTCTATGCACATGTACTGAATGTGAATGTACTGTACTAATCTATGACTGTGTCTGAGGCTAGTGTGCCAGAGGCTAGTTAACAGCATGCCTGAGGACCCACGACCTCTTGTCCTCCTCTTATTTAGCTTCAATTCCCACCTGGCCCTAACTCCCAGAGGACACCAGTGCTGTCAATACACTATTCGCACTGTGTTTTTGACACTATCCCATTGCTGAGCTGACCTGTAACGTTATTGCATGAGTATGACTCAGAACAGGCTGTCTCGGCTCGGCAATGGATAAGAACACTATAGGGGTGGTTTCTCAGTCCTCGAGTAAGTCTAGTCCCTGACCAAAGATAACGTTCAATGGAGACTCTCCACATGGATAGGACTTTGTAGTCTTAAGAGCAGGCTTCATCTGTGTCTGGGAAACTATTACTATAGTGTTCAAAGTTAACACGGCACCCAAACACGTGCATGACCTTTGGATGACCTCTGGCCTGAGTGCCAAAACTGAGGTCACATACGCTTGGCATTGATGTCAAACTGCTTCCACTGATTCCCTTCACCTGTCTCTCCCCTTTCTCACACTCTTCTGTTTCCTCCCTCCTTCAACCTTCCATGCTTCCTCCTTGGCTTGTGTTCACTGGGCCCTTGGTAATGAAAGAACTAACAGTGCTGCAGAAATTCATGGGTGATGCTCTGTTTTGTAAATGGGTCTCTAAAAAGAGTGGTGGACTTCTAGCTCTGTTCCACTTGTCTATGGCACTTCTGTCTCACCCTGCCTCACCTCCACCCTTCCTGCTTTGCAACTGCACAGCTTGGTTATCTCCTCCTGGTAATTTGTGATTTATGTAGTCTGAATGTCTGATAATTCCATTTCATTTTCTGTCCTGACTCTGTACGCCATTCCTGAATGTAGAAACACAGCCATGCCGATGTTGTTCATTGGTCTCAATCAACAGCTAAAGTTCCAAATAAGATTCTCATGTTAGAGACACATCCAGTCAAAGGGTCTCAGCTGTGAGTTATACTTTCACCACGATGGCTACAGAGTCCAGCTCAGACGGTTATGGGCCACTGTGGTGATGGGTTTATCTTTTGTTTACACCGATATTAGACACATCCTTCCTTCCCCCCCTTTTTTGGTTCTCCCCTCCACCCCCCTCCCCTTCCCTCCCTCTCTCCCCCAGCAGTCATTCAATGATAAGCGTAAAAAGAACCTATTTTCCCGAAAGTTCCCTTTCTACAAGAACAAGGAGCTCAGCGAGCAGGAAACCAGCGATCTCGACCGTAAGTAGACCGAGAGTGAACCCCACGGACGGGTGCTAGGACAGCCAGGGCAGCCTCACGCACAGGACTGTATAGGGACCCCACCGCCAGACTCAATTGCAAGCTCTGCTGCTAACCCAGTAGGAGGACAGAACCATAGAATTAAAACCAGTTAGAATAGAATTTGAATTTAAAAATAAACAACTTCCAGTGTCTATGAACACTGGTGTTAGTGATAGTTGGCTGTCATTCACCATATGGGTTAAAAGCAGCGTTTGCGGTCGTGTTTGATGGTCGAACCGCATGTTGTGTTCCAGTAATGAGTGTTTCTCTTTTGGTTGTTTCTCCTGTTTGCTCTCTGATGCCTGCTTCACAGGATCCAGATGATAAAGGTAAGTCTGCTGAGGCATTCACAGTTCTATAGTATTCACTGTCATCCAAGGCATTCACAGTTCTACTGTAGCCATACTGTACGTAAACATTCACAGTAACAAGACATTCAAAGTCATCCAAGACATTCACAGTCATACACAGTATTAATATGCAGTATTCACAGCCATCAGCATCCTGTTATGGTCACAGCTATAGTTATCTAATGCATTCACAGTCAATACATCCCAAGTCATACATTCTATAATGCATTCACAGTCATGCAGCCGTCTAATATATTCACAGTCATCTGGTCATAGAGACTCATATTACTGATGGATGGAATGCATTGAAGTCCACCGGTGCACTCTCTGCTCAGCATCAGCAGTGTGTTCAAACAACGCTCCACTGTAGAAACAACAGGGTCTTTACCTGCAGACAGCAGGACAATGCTAATGTCACCACTGTCATCTGGGCATTGTAACGGTGCCACTACATCAGTGGTGATTCATTGGTTATTGTCGCGGCTGCGTCTGCATTGTTTCAAGCTCCTGAGAGTGTGCTTTTTGATGTTGCTGGTCTCCCAGTCTCTGCATTGATTGAACTATTTGTGGAACATAGAGAAGACATTAATCGACAGGAACTCCCCCTACAGAGCTGTAGCCGCAGTAGGCAGCTCTGTGTCTCTGTACTGGTGTTGGACGTTTCTCTAATGCGGGGTTGAAGAGGTTCTACTCTGACTATCATCTTGGCGTGGGAGACTTTTCTGTTTAATATGTACAACCCCATTGGCCGTGTTAAGACCCTTTAAGAATCAGGAGGTTATGCTCTTTATAACATATACCATCTTTCTGTACACCATTTTAAAGCTTTTACTTGCCATTTCCGCCATTGATTTGCTCATTTATGAGAGAAATTAATATATAGCTCTATATAGCTCCCCTGAAGGGGTTCATATGGCCCAATTTGTTATTGCCTGTTAGATTTCAGAAAATCACAGTAGTATTCTCACCTTCAGTTTCAAAAGGTCCTTAACACTGCCATCTCCTGGTGATCCTGTGTATGTGTGTATGTATGTATCCTTGTTTGGTGACCTTTATTTTCCCTCCCTAGATGTGGATCAGTGGGAGCTGTGTGTGTGATGTGGTGTGGTGTGGTGTGGTGTGTGTGTGTGTGTGTGTGTGTGTGTGTGTGTGTGTGTGTGTGTGTGTGTGTGTGTGTGTGTGTGCGTGTGTGTGTGCGTGTGTGTGTGTGTGCGTGCGTGCGTGCGTGTCTGTCTGTGTTTCTGTGGTTTTGACATTCCCTTTGTTATCATTTCAGAGCATGTAACCTCTAATGCCAGCGATAGTGAAAGTAGTTACCGTAAGTCTGGTGTCTCTCTCTCTCTCTCTCTCTCTCTCTCTCTCTAACCCTCCGTCGCCCACTGCCTCCTCTATCTCCTCTACTTTTCATCTCCTAGTTTCTCATCCCTCCATCATTCTCCACTAGTGTTCATTAGACTCTGTGTTTGTGCTGAGTGTGCTCTTAGAATCAGAAACATGTTAGTCCTGTAGCTGCCTCTCAGATTACTGTGGCCCCCAAGGACATTTTTCCTCAGTCAAAGGCTGTTTCAGTACTTGCTTCAATCAAGGGCTACACATACTCTATCTAAGGAAAATAATTACTTCTCGCCTATATATATATATATATATATATATATTATTCTCTCAGGCGCAAGGCTCAGTTTATATCATATATGAAAGTTCTAGAATTACTGCATTATGATGCATGTGTTTTGGCTTCCTCTGGATTCATATAACTACATAGTGGAGCTTTACTGGTGTGTTTATGCATGAGTACAGAGGACGTGCCCCTGTTGTCTGTGAGGCTGTGTGCTTCCTTTCACGGCTTTGTTGTTTTCATGTGCAGATTCTTTCATGAAAAGCTAGTCAGCTCATAACCTGTCTGCCTCTCGTCCTGTTAGCTTATCTATGATATGTTGCAATGCAAATGGAGCGACAAGAACTACACTCACACTCACGCACACACTCGGGCGCACACACACACACACACACACACACACACACACACACACCACACACACACACACACACACACAGCATGCTGGCAGCTGGTCCTAGCCATAACCATTGCTCTATCACAGTGACCACTGCAGCCTCACTGTGTCTAAATATGGGCGCTTGGTCTCTCCAACCAATCAGGTGGCCAGGAGGAGTACGTCCTGTCCTACGAGCCAGTCACACAGCAGGAAGGTAAGGAAGTGCATACATCATCACTCTGCCATACTGTACCTTTGGAATAGATAGGGGCCAGGTTCCAACACTTCTAAAATGCATCCTTCCTTCCTTTCTTTCTTACTCCCTTCTTTGAGGTAATCACTGAGTCAATATAACTGGTGAAAACGAGGCATCATTGCATGTACATTACAGTAGTTCTCCACAATCCTGTCATGTCAGATCAGTGATTACATGAAGGACAAAGGGAGAGAGGGAATGAAGGATGCATTAAAATTATTCAACCAGAGCCCCTAAGAAGTACAGCCTTGACCCAGAACTGTCATACTCATGTTAACATGAGTATAAGGAAGACTCTAGTCTGACACAGCTGGTAATTATTTATTATTTAACCTTCATTTAATCAGGTATGTCATTGAGAACACATTCTCTTTTAAATTAATGACCTGACCAAGGAGGGTCACAGAAATGTGCAGCAAAACAGACAAGTTAAGTTTACAGACAGAATGAACAGTACTTAAAAATTCATAAACAAGACATACATATTTACAGCAGACACATGGATAGGGGGCAACATCATTAAAACACAAGGGACATAACTGGTGGCTATTAAAAATAATTAGGCTCTAAAACCAGCCACAGGGGTGATAACCAGGTCATTTGCATATCTGATGAAATTGGGGAGGGAGATTAATTGGTTGAGTTGTAAGTCCTGTTGAAGTGTATTCCAGTCAGTAGCAGTAGAGTGTTGGAATGTTTTGGAGCCTGAGATGGAGTGGGAAGCGGGGACAGACAGGGAGATGATTATTATTTGAGTGTAGGCTGTAAGAGGACTGGGAGAATGTGAGGAGTGTGGCTGTACAACAGACCCTCTGCTGGTCACCAGGGGTATTAGTTTTAACATCTCTCCTCTTGTTTCTGTCCAGTGAACTACGCGCGACCTGTCATCATCCTTGGGCCAATGAAAGACCGGATCAACGATGACCTCATCTCAGAGTTTCCTGACAAATTTGGTTCCTGTGTCCCACGTGAGTAGGACATTTTGTTGAATCTTCAATTAAATGTTGATCCATGTCCTTGTAACTGAATGGGTGCTGCTATTTTTGGCCAGGTCTTTCTTGTAAAAGAGGTTTTAACGAGTTAATTTTAATTTCAATATGCCAATACTTTTCCAGACACAACCAGGCCGAAGAGGGACTACGAGGTGGACTCTAGGGACTACCATTTCATGGTGTCCAGAGAACAGATGGAGAAGGACATTCAGGAGCACAAGTTCATCGAAGCTGGACAGTATAACAACCATCTATACGGGACCAGTGTCCAGTCTGTGCGAGAGGTGGCTGAGAAGGTGAGAGGGGGAGAGGGATGAGAAGGAAGGTATGGAGGGATATGATATGGTAGATATGGCGTATGGTGTGGTATGTTATGTTCTGATTTGAAAAACCTCTCTCTCTCTCTCTCTCTCTGTCTCCCCCGCCCCCTCTGTTTTCTCGCTCTCTTTCTCTTTGTAGGGGAAACATTGCATCCTGGATGTTTCGGGCAACGCCATCAAGCGTCTGCAGATGGCCGTGCTATACCCCATCGCTGTCTTTGTCAAACCCAAAACCATAGAGAACATTCTGTAAGCTCAAGTTTACATTGTTTTCATTTTACTTTTTTGTTTTTTTATGAGGCAGAAGAGTGCTGCTCTGGGGGGAGATTAGAATTTAGAGTTTCGAAAAACCTAGAGGTTTTATTCAGTCATAATTGATTCAGTTTCTTAGTCCTTTTTCTCTCATTATAATTTCTGTATTTTTTTCTCTCTCTCTCTCTCTAGGGAGATGAATAAGAGGCTGTCAGAGGAGCAGGGAAGGAAGACGTTTGACAGAGCCATGAAGCTGGAGCTTGAATTCACTGAACACTTCACCGGTGAGCTCCCAGGACACGTACCTTCAACATTCAATCTAACCTGCTTAGCAGAAAACATCAATATTGTTTAACCCTGTAAACACTGTCTATAGTAAAGTAAAGTAAAGTAATCACATGCTTGAGGTTGTTTGATTGATGTTGTGAATTAGTGCTCTATCTGACTGCTGCCCTCCTCCCTATTCTCTTTCTCTCCCTCTCTCCTCCACAGCTATCGTCCAGGGGGATTCTCTAGAGGAGATCTACAGCCTGGTTAAACAGCTCATCGAGGAGCACTCGGGTCCCTTCATCTGGGTGCCTGCCAAGGAGAAGTTGTGAAAAGACAGAAGAGCTACCCTTTTTCTTTTTATTCTCTTCTTCTCTGATTTCACTCGTTTTTCTATGACCAACCTGGCCTGCTGTGATGGCTGGCCCTGTCGCCCTGAGCTTCGAACAACACACACACACACTACGCTTCTCCTCTCTGTCACATACACTTGTGTAGTAACACACTTGTGTCGAGAGAGCTGATCACCAAAGACTGGTGTCTGTTCTCCCCCCCCCCCTCTCTCTCTCTCTCTCACACACACACACGCACGCACGCACACATACACACAGACACACACACACACACTGGTGGTCAATGCTGTCTCGTTCTCACACACACACACACACTCTTTTCTGGTGTTCTCCTGGGCTCTCTCTCTCTCATAAACTGGCGTGTGGACCTTGTCTCTGGATCGATTACTTTTCCTGCGAAGAATCGTTTTCTTTTCCTGCTAAGGGGGAAGGGCTCTGCCTGACCAGCGTCTTACTAGGGAGATTTCTATGGTACACTTCCTTAATGTTTAAGGAAAACAATTTAGATGCATATATATGATTATAATTATGTTGTTTATTTCTTTGTTGTTGTTGTTGTTGTTTTTTTTTCATATTAATGAAAGTAAATGCATTCATGTATCGGTTCGTAAAGAGAATGACATGACGGCTAAACTTTTGCACGTTATAGCTTTAAAGAGCATGTTTTTTCGGACAATATAATTTTTTTCGTCACATTCTCCCAATGTTTCGTTGGTCTTTAGTTCTCCTTTTTAGACTTGTATCTGAACGACATCATAGCCATGCTTTTTCTGTTCTCATGTTGTATGTTCATGCTCGCATTTGTAATGACGTCTGCTCACCTGACACAGCCACACTGTCGCCCGAAACCAGACTGAATTTTTGTTTTTGTTTGTTTCACTTCCCTGAATATCAGTTTATCTTAATAAACATATGGCATAACTGGTTTCAAAGAAGGCAGGTCGAGAGACAGAGGTGAGAGACAGAGGGAACTGAGGATAAACTCAGTCTGGTTGCAGGCTAGACAGAGCTGTGTTACTGTTGGTTAAGTACACGGAGGTACGGGGAGTGTTGAGTGTTCATCACTCCAGCACAAAGGCAATCTCTAACACCATCAGCCTTCATTCAGTCACCCATCATGGATTTATTCATGTCAATACGCTTTGGGGTTTCCCCCAAACAACATCACTACATCACAACATTGATTTTTACTTCCAAACGAAGAATATACAGTGAGTGGCTGTTTTTAAAGTCCTGGTGTCCATGTATTAGTAGGTGGTGAAACACTAATGCAAAAACAGAAAGAAAGAATCTATTGTACACTGAGATTTTAACATATATTTAACCCTCAGTCTACTGCCTATTTTGTTATAATAAAAGTCTATATTGAGCTTCACTTAAAACTATACAGCTATGGGGAATTATTTTCTTTGCATTGTGAAACATAAATATATAAATATGAATATATATATATAAATATGATTATATTTTCCTTTACTTTCACCACCTCCTCCCCCTATGTTTATGTTAGTTTCTTATGCACTATGTAAACCAGGAGAGAGCCACAGTCCTGTCCTGGTACAGGCCCTGCTACATGGACTGAGGATGGGGTTGGGACAGGGCACGAAGTTACCCCACCTCTGGACCCTGGTGGTGGGGTTAGTGTGACGGACCTGGGTTTGAAGCCAGGTCTCCCATATGGAAGACATGAACAAACCTGCTAAGCTAAAGCCTTGGCTTTAGCTTGTGGAGCTAAAGCATGTCTTCAGGTCTCAGGCAAGGTAACTCATTAAGTGAGCATGGTCACTGAACCACCTCCGCTACATTAGATTGGGACCATAAGCTTGGAGTGTGGTGTCTGGTTCAGGCTGGGTCTAGTGAATAAGGAAGAAGCAGTGGAAATGTAACTAACCGTGGCAGCTAGTTCTCCTCTCCCCACCTCCATGTCCAAAGTCCCTGTGAGTTTTCTTTTTCATGTGATGTGCATGGTTTTTAAAAAGCAATAGTCTTTATTATATAAAAACAAAGAAAGGAATGAAAAAATATGAGTCTGTGTGTGCTCACCAAGGATTGTGAAAATGTCATATCTTCAAGCCTTCATATGGGTTTCGTCCAGACAGACAGACAGACAGACAGACAGACCACTTGTTGATGCACCTGTCGCTCGTATCTGAAGGGAAAGGTCTAACAACAATGTGCTCCGAAGAGCAACGCCTTTAATTCTCCACTGGGGGGCGCCATGCTGGACTCGCCCCCTCACTTCCATGTCTTCTACCACAGAGATGATTGTTTTCTATAAGACTGCTTCTCCTTCTTCTTCTTCTTCTTCTGATTCTTTCTCTTCCTCTTCTTCTTACCCACCTCCCCTCTGCTTTCTATCTCATCTTTGGACTAGAGTCTGTAAAAACCTCCCTCTTTGCTTTCTGTTTCATTCCATTTGTCCTACAGAGGAGAACTGCCAATAAAACAAACCTTTTCTCATACATGGCAGAGCTGTGCGAGTCTTCAATCAGAGTGACCCTCTCCTCCCCTTCTCATGTTGAAGAATGACTTCATGGGTTAAGTCAAATACCTTTGTACAGTACTTTACAAGGTGATGTTTTTTGTATTAGGGTTTACCCCACTGATCAGTTTAACCACCTATTTGTCCACCTGTTTATCATACTACTACATTCCTGTCTTGAAGGTGACTGAGGTGTCAGGGATGGTTTACAGTTTACACTCATGAGACTATTCCATTAGTCCCATTGTATTAGGGAAACTACATAAAGTGCAGAATAAATATTTGAATGTACAGCATTTGTCTTTTGACTCAGGGCTGCATACAACACATTTCTTATGATACTCATGAAATCCATTTTGAAATCTGTATTTTCGTATTTGTATTTTCATATAACCACTACATTCTGCAATCACTTCTGTTTTATGGATTAAGAAATATTTTAGTTATGGAATAGAGAGTATCTGATGTGTCTAGAAGTGCAGAGGTTTTTCACTTTCACTGTGCCTGGCTGGGCCTGGGGTGAACAGCAAGAACTTTACACACACACACACACACACACACACTATCTATCTATCCTGTTATAAAAAGTTTTCATGGTGTTATAAAGTAGAGCTATCTCCCAAGAGAACTGGGACAGACATATACCAGGTAAGGACAGTGATATGGTACCGCAATTAGTAGCATGAGATTCTTTTATGATGGATCAGCATCCTGAAAGTCATGACGTGGGTCTCTAGTTATGCTGATTCTGAGGATTTCATGTCAGGTCACAATGTTCACACTAAGGAGTAACGAATGGAGTGACATGTTACAAAAGTGACATATTGAATAATGTTTTGTACTCCTTCCTTCATGGGGCCTCAGTTGGACCCCACTTTGAGAAACACTTCACAAACACCATGTGTGATGTTGCTTCTTTACCATATGAAATGCACACCTGGTATAGCCTATTCATGAGCAAAATGATATCATCCAACATGTATGACCCCAATAGCAAACCAAAATGTGTTTATGAATACCAATGGCCTGCACACCCTGATGCCAGGCTACAATATAACAGCTTGGATCACAATAGTTCACTTCTTCTCTCAAGTGCTACATTTTACTTTGACAGCACTCACAGTGTACCTTGCCTCATAACCTTACCCTTACCATTTACCACCCTTGTAAAAAGAAAAAACTTGACTTAAGTGTGGCCTTTGCTAATGTAGTTAGGCTACAGTATATCCGTTTCTGAGACCTTGCTGAAATGTCCGGGAACAGTGCCCCTTAATGGGTTTATGACAGAGAACGGAATACTGATAAGCAAATACTGATAAGCTGATTGAAAAATAATGTTTTGCGGTTATAGAGTTCTTGCCACATACATTTCAACAAATCACCACAGGACAAGATCATATCATGATCTTACAGTATATCGATAAGTTTAACCTATTGATGGTCATGGATTGCGAGTCCTAATTGCAACTGGAGAAAATGCAGACCAAGTCATGTGCTTTTTAATACATTATTATTTCCAATTTCATTATCTCGGCGAAAATAGTTATTTTATAAGCAACCCTCCCTGCACGTCCTTGAGTTGTTGGACGATGGAAAAGCACCGGCGGAGGTGGGGTCTTGCCCGTCAATGCCTCCTGTGTCCCGGGCTTGGCACTGCGCCAGGTGTGGGCATTAGAGACGTGTCATCTCAGGTAAGGACTGTGGAGTCACTGGGTTTGAGAGAAGTACGTCGAAGACGCAATAAAAAGGAACGGTAGAAGTTTCGTGACTATCATGCATCTGTGTTGTAAAGAAAAAGTAATTTAAAAACAAAAAAAACGCTTGCCGTTATGCGGAAAACCCGACTTGGAATTTGGACTTTGGAGCTATCATCAGAGGTCAGGCAATTATAAATAAGGAGGTCGCGGAGCATTTGGCATTTTCTCACCAGCGTTACATCATGGCCATGTGGATTGTGTTCAGTTCGCTACTAATGCTACAAACAGGTGAGTTTTTTATTCTGTTTAAAGAAGATAAGGACATAGTCCAAGCAGTGTTTGATTGCTTTCATAGAATATAACAAAGCACACCAACTGGACATTTAGGCTAATTAGGCCAACACAATTTTCTAAAAAATCTAAATAAATACATTAAAAATGAATAGGTCTCTTATATTTTCTCTGAATAGTCATTGTCAGTGTAAGACAGTTCAGCTCAATTGATCATTTCATACGGAATTGAATTTCCTTTTGGGTAGGCTACACTTTGGGTACATATTTTGGTCCACTACATTTCCATGCGCTCCAATTTCGTAATGAGCAACCATTAGACCCACAATAACAAGTCAATAATGTACACATGTATTTCTCCATTCAGTTTCTGGCCAGAGCAATATAAGATGGTGCACCATTTCACACGAAGAATTGATGAAATGTAACAGCATGGCGCAGGCCTTCACCGCTGTCTCCATTCGCCCCACGATCAAGTGCGTCAGCAGCGCAACTGTGGAGGGATGCGCACAGAAAATCACGGTGAGTTAGTTTGTGATACACTCACTGAGAACTTTATTAGGAACACCTGTACACCTTCTTATGGTGGAGGTGGTGTAATGGTGTGGGGAATGTTTTCTTGGCACACTTTGGGCCGTTAATACCAAGCAATCATGCTTGAGTGCCACAGCCTATTTGAGTATTCTTGCTGACCATGTGCATCCCTTCATGGCCACAATTTACCCATCTTCTAATGGCTACTTCCAGCATGCACCATGTCACAAAGCAAAAGTGATCTCAAACTGGTTTCATGAACATGACAATGAGTTCAGTTCTTCAGTGGCCTTCCCAGTCACCGGATCTGAATCCAATAGAACACCTTTGGGATGTGGTAGAATGGGAGATTCACAGCTTGAAAGTGCACCTGAAAAATCTGCAGGAATTGCGTGATGCAATCATGTCATCATGGACCAGAATCTCAAAGGAATGTTTCCAACATTTTGTGGAATCAATGGCTGTTTTGAGAGCAAAGGGAGGCCCTACTCAGTATTACTGTTCCTAATAAAGTGTTCGGTGAGTGTATGTGATGTGATATTTTAATGTTCAAATAAAAATATCTTTGTGCTGGATAAAAGGGATATCACCTTTGTGAGGTGACCCCATTTTTTGCAATGTGGTCTACCAGAAGAAGAGTCATAAAAAGACTAAACATGACCATAACACATTCCATTATTTTTCAGAAAAATGAAGCAGATGCCATTTCAATGCGTTCTAGGGAAATTTACAAGCTTGGACTCGAAAATTCCTTCAAAATGGCAGCAGGAGAGACTAATTCAGATGGTAATGTCCACTCAACACAGGGACTGGGGGATCTCTCTCTCCACACACACACACACACACACACACACACACACACACACACACACAAACAACTCTGGTTTATCTGGCTAACATCTTTACTCTGTATTTATGGAACTGTTGTGCAAATCTTACCCTTGAACCTGGAGAGAGGGAAGCTTAGTAATAATGGTTAGATTTATAGATATTAATCAAGAATATTAATGTTGACTATCACCAATGAAGCAACATATCACATGGTATACGATTGTTCTTATTTAACATTTCAAGGATACTAATAATTTATCTGTGTGCGGTTATCTCAAGGTAGGCGATTGGAGATTGCTCATTGTCATTGATTAACTTAAAGGACAAAGTCATGCCCCTGACTGTGTTGTATGTGGACAGCAACATAAAGGGGAAAATTAGCTGATCATAGGTCACCAGTGATGTAACTATACGGCCAAGCCAGGAAGGACAGCAGAGCACTTTAACCACAAATGCTACCATACTGTAGTTCTGGAAGTATCACCACATGTGTCTGTTCTAACCTGTCTAACGTTACCCAGCCACACTGACTGCACTGACCCCTGACATGTGACATCTGACCCCCACAGGAGATGGCACCTCCTACTACGCAGTTGCTGTGGTGAAGAAGTCAAATGCTGGCATCAATATCAACACGCTGAAGGGCAGGAAGACATGCCACACGGGCAAGGGTCGCACGGCGGGCTGGAACATGCCCCTGGGGTACCTGATAGACAATGGCAAGATGTCCGTTATGGGATGCAACATCCCACAGGGTAGGACATTTTATACTGTATGTACAGTATTCACACAACACACTGACTCCTGACTCCTGCTCAAAGCATTGATGTGTGTGTGTGTGTGTGTGTGTGTGTGTGTGTGTGTGTGTGTGTGTGTGTGTGTGTGTGTGTCTGTCTGTCTGTCTGTCTGTCTGTCTGTGTCTGTGTGTTCATGTTTGCATATGTCTGTGTCTGTGTGTTTACACAAAGGAAACGTATGAATTGAGGATCAAACCTAGATGTGTGAGATATTTTCGGTCACTCTTGTTGTAGGAAATGCTTGTGTATTATTAAAATAACGTCTGTTTTTCCCCAGGAGTGGCAGATTACTTCAACTCCAGCTGTATTCCTGGGGCCCAGGCGGACCCCCCCTCCCTCTGTGCACTGTGTGTGGGGAACGGAGCAGGACAGAATGTGTGTGACTATAGTGACAAGGAGAAATACTATGCTTACAACGGTGCCTTCAGGTAACACACTAATACAACCCTCACATATCTGCTCAGTGCCAAGGTTATTATTATATAATAATAATAATAATAATAATAATAATAATAATAATAATAATAATGGATCGGATTTATAAAGGGCATTTCTTTAACCCAATGCGGCTGTACAACAACAAGAACAAATAGAACAATTTTGTTATTATTATTATTATTAATAATAATAATAATAATAATAAAATAAAAATAATAATTTAAAAAAAATCTTTGTTTTGTTTTTATTGTCCTCATTGGCGCAATCCAGTGAACTCAACATTTTCTGTTTCTCTCTCTCTTGCTCTCTCTCTCTTTCTTTAATACAGGTGTTTGGTTGAAGATGCAGGAGAGGTGGCTTTCGTGAAGCATACCACTGCTAAGGATAACACTGACGGTAGGATGATAATCTGATAATCCTTTCTGATCTAGAATCAGCATAACCTCCCCAGATCCTAACCTAAGACACTAGAGGGAAAAACTGCCCCCATAAACAACTGACCCAAGATCAGTGCCAAGGGGCAACATTATCGTACACCGCTGTGTTGTAGGGAAGGGGGACCCTGCTGTTATATAACAGTATAACCCCTAGTCTCTCCTTCTCTGTCGTAGGTAACGGGGACCCTGCCTGGACCACGGGGCTGCTGTCTGCAGACTATGAGCTTCTGTGCAGAGACGGGACACGGGCACCGGTGTCAGACCACCTCAGATGCCATCTAGTCAGAGTGCCTGCGCGTGGCATCGTGGTCCACCCAAACATCGACGGTGCTACAGTCTACAACATGCTCAATGAAGGACTGGTGGGTATAGTAGTTGTTATGTTGTTTTATAGTTTATTTCAGCATCATTGCACACAAGCATACATTCATAGTCTAAAAGACAGGGAAAATACTTGTGGTGTGTCATACAATTTATGGAGGAATAAAATTACTGTACATATTTCTTTTTCATTAGAATTGAAAGAATACATTTTCTAAAACAGGGAAAACACAGAAAATATAGACAGTACAGTAAGAGATAGTAGATAATAGTACTACAGATTACAGTACTTTTTACTGACTAGTAAAAATGAGACATTACGGCTATGTGTTGTATTGGTCTATTGTGGGTAGAACACTAACTTGATATTGTCTCTCTGAGGTGTGCTACACTATTCTGAGCCCTGCTCTTGTGTTCATTTTCCACTAGAGGAAATCAGGCTTCTCTATTTTTCAATCGAACCCGCCGAGCTCCAACCTGCTGTTCAGTGATTCGTCAACAGACTTCCTGAGGGCAGAGTTTGAGGACCCCAAGATGTGGATGGGACCAGTGTATCACAGCGCTCTCATAGCCATGGACTGTACTCCAGATGGTGAGATCTGGTCTCTACATCTCTCTCTCCTTTCTCTAATTCCTTCTGACTCTCACTCTCTCACTTCCTCCATCTCTCTACCTATTTAACTGTATAATATCTCTCTGTATAACCCTGCTGACTGCAATGTGTGTGTGTGTGTGTGTGTGTGTGGGTGTGTGGGTGTGTAGAGATCCCCCAGTCCCTGCGTTGGTGTGTGTTGTCCAGCGGTGAACAGCAGAAGTGTGCAGACATGGCTGCAGCCTTCAATAGTAAATCACTGACTCCCAGGATCCAGTGTGTGTTCGGATCCTCACCAGAAAAATGCATGAAGATGATCCAGGTGAGGTGACTAACAACTCTGTGTAACCTTTATTGAGACAGGTTAGTTATGGAACACAACCTTTTGTGACCTTTATTTATCCAGGTTAGTCTCATTGAGAGAAAAAAATGTAATGCACTCTCCTGTATGTAGACTAAAGAGGCTGACGCCATCACCCTGGATGGAGGCTACATCTACACAGCAGGGAAGGACTATGGGTTGGTGCCTGCAGCTGGAGAGAGCTACACAGGTATGCTTTTATTTAATTCAACATTTATTCCAGGAAGTCCCATCTAGGCCTTTTGCAAGAGAGACCTGGTCACAGGCACTCAGGTTTGACCCTGACACATACAAATTAACCTTCCACTGACCCTCTCACCTGGGTCATGTTTGTATACTCATGCCCGTACACTCGCACTCACTCACTCACTCACTCACTCACTCACTCACTCACTCACTCTCTCTCTCTCTCTCTCCCCCCCCCCCCCCCTCTCTCTCAGGGGACAGTGATGGCAGTATCTACTACGCAGTGGCGGTGGTGAAGAAGTCCAACAGTGACATCCAGACAATGGAGGACCTGAGAGGAAAGAAGTCATGTCACACAGGCTACGGACGCACTGCTGGCTGGAACATTCCCATGGGAACCCTCATAGAGAGGGGCCTGATCAGACCTCAGCAGTGCAAGATACCACAGGGTAATACACTATACACCTGTGTATGTTTGTGTGTGTGTGTGTGTGTGTGTGTGCGCATGTGCGCGTGTGTGTGTTTCCTTAGTGTGTGTGTCTTGGTGTGTGTGTTGATCATCCCTGTGGTTGACTCCTCCGCTCTCCCCTCATCATCCTCAGCGGCTGGAGAGTTCTTCCAGAGTAGCTGTGTCCCTGGCGCCAACCAGCCTGGTTTCCCTGCTAACCTGTGTGGGCTGTGTGTAGGGGACAGCAGTGGACAGTACAAGTGTGACAAGGGCAAGGACCTGTACGACGGATACAACGGAGCCTTCAGGTACAGGAGACTACAACTCCCAGAACCCCCCCCCCCTCTTACACTAGGCCACATGAACAAAGAGGTCCATTTGATACTATTATTTATTTTTTTCACATTTTAATTTCTTTTTAGTAATAATTTTTTAGGATGGGTGCCAGCATGGAGGACAGTTTGCTGAGCTCTGTATAGGTTTAAGGGAACAAAAGGAAAGCAATCAAAAGTAGAGGGAGACATTGTCATAGACTCTCATACTGTATTTGTCCCTGTCTAACAGATGTCTTGCTAGCGGAGTAGGAGAGGTGGCCTTCGTCAAGCACTCAACCGTCATTGATAACACTGACGGTAAGACAAACCGTGCATGCGTGGTGTGCATGTGCATGCACTGTCCTTCACGATAAACCCATTAGCCCAGCAATAAACCCTGGGCTATAGATGATGGTAAATGTTTTCCAGTCATTAGCGTTTGCTAAGATGAGACTCTGGATAACCTTGTACCTTAGAGTACGTCTTTCTTTCTTTTTTTCCTCTCTATCTCTTTCTTCCTATCTTGTCTCGGTGTCTGAGGTTACTTTTATTCAGTCTCATTATCTTGTCTGTACTGTATCTTGGGTGAAGGTAACTTAGGTAAAGGTTTCTCTATGTGTGTGTGTGTGTGTGTGTGTGTGTGTGTGTGCGCGCATGTGTGTATGTGTTTGTGTGCTAGCCAGGTAACTCCATGTACTGTATCTTCTTTCTCCCTCCAGTTTTACAGGTAACTGTTCTGTATTTGGGTGAAGCTAACCTAGGCAACTCTCTCTCTGTGTTACAGGTAACTCAGAGGAGTCGTGGGCGTTAGACCTGCGGTCTAGTGATTTCCAGCTGCTCTGCCCTCATGGCTCCAGGGTGAATGTGGACCAGTACGCCCACTGCAACCTAGCCCGTGTCCCCTCCCACGCCGTAATGGTACGACCCGACACCAACATTCACGCTGTCTACGGCCTACTGGACAAAGCTCAGGTAAGACTGTACTACTCAGTATTAACACCTATAGGATGTACACCTACACAATGTACTGGTGTCTAACTAAATTCATAGAATAGTCGTTGAATTATATGAGTGTACATTTACAGTGCTATACAGTTGATTGAGTGATAATTTCAGTATCTCAAAGCAGTGGTATACTGCAATATTGTTACATTGGTATTCATGTTAATGTATGTTTTATTTTGTGAATATTGACACCTCTAAGCTAGTCAGAATGTGTTTTATACAGTAGATTATTCCTTTGTGTTTCCCTTCAGGCCTACTTCAAAGATGACACTGGTTCAAGTTTCAAGATGTTTGACTCTGCCAAGTACATGGGGTCAGACCTGGTCTTCAAAGACTCCACAGTCAGCATGATCGGAGTGGCTGAGAAGAAGACCTACCAGGAGTGGCTGGGTCAGGAGTACATGCACTCCCTCACCAACATGCAGTGCAACTCCTGTAGCACAGGTAAGGTGCACACACACATACAAACACTCATACACTTTCAGACTAAAATAGAGTATATAATATTGTTCCAGCAATGATGTGCAGACAGGTTCACTGACACTGTGTATGTTTGTCTGTCTTCTGCAGTGGTGTCTTCTGCCTTCCTGCTCCTAGTGGCTCTGCTCAGCTCTATCTTCCCCTACCTCTGGGTGTAGACCATGTCTTGTCCCAGTCCTACCTCCTGTCCCAGCCCCTGCCCCAGCCCCAATCCCAGTCCTAACCCCTGTCCCAGCCCCAACCCCAGCCCCAGCCCTAGCCCCAACCAAAGTCCTACCTCCTGTTTCAGCCCTAGCCCCAACCAGTCCAACCTCCTGTTTCAGCCCTAGCCCCAGCCCCAGCCCTAGCCCCAACCAAAGTCCTACCTCCTGTTTCAGTCCTACCCTCAGCCCCAGCCCCAACCCCAGTTCTATCCCCTGTCCCAGTCCTACCCCCAGTCCCAACCCCAACCCCAGTCCCAGCCCTGTATCACAGCCCCAACCCCAGTCCCAGCCCTGTATCACAGCCCCAACCCCAGTCCCAGCCCTGTATCACTGCCCCAACCTTAGTCCTCAATCCTCATCTAACTGAAACCCCTTCTCCAACCCTATTTCCAGCCCCCGTCCTCAGTCCCAATACTTATACCTCAACACCAACTTCAACTTCCAACAACAGAACCAGTTCCAGGACCCACTCCTTGAGGAGAATTCTCCCTCTGTCTCTCCTCTCTTCTCCTGCCAAAGCACCAGTAATAACCCAGGTATAAACTGTAGATTACAGTTGCTAACGCTCTAAAGCCGCTGTTGCAGGTCTGAAGCTTTAGGATACGTCTGTGTCCACTCTTCTCCATCTAATTGATGGCTTATGATTGTAATATATTTGCTTGCACTAATGATGTCGATGTTTTAGGATTACCTAGGGAGAATAACATGTTGAAAATAGCTTTTGAATTGGGTTTAAATGATGGTCAGGGTTGAGTCCAGGACAAGTGTGTATTGGACCAGTCTCTTAGTAGGAACCAGAGAATGAGTTTTCCATTGGTAGAACCAAAGGAGATCAACTCAGAGAAGCAGAGGTGACGATGACTTCACTGCTACTGTATTCTGATTACTGAGGGTATCTGCCATATCAGTGCATATGCTTTTGCCTGTTACATACTTTACAATGCAGTGTTTCTTTTGTCTCTCTGGAGGTTTTTATATGCTTACACTGACTCGCGAGTTCTACTTATAGCCACACGCCTATCTGGGAACATGCTGTGGCTTGCACATTCTTTCCCTACTGTATAAGCTAATGCCATATCAGTGAATATGCATGTGTTTGTGTTGTGAAATGTGTCGATGTGTGTCCAAGGGCTCTTTTCTTCATGTGTTCTCCCCAAATACTAGAAAGAAAAAATACCTCCTTACTCTCAGCACTTACAAATTTGAAGTTTAACTCTTCCAGGCTATTAATCAAATTGTAAGTAGGAAATGGCTAATTTTAGCCTAATGATAAACATGCTAGATTGGAACCTGCTTGCAGCAGATATGCACTTGTATTGGTCAGAAATTCCACTCGTTTTGGGGAGAACATTGAACAAGGCATCCCTGTTTCCATTTGAAACTGAATGTACCATAATGTAATTGTTGCTAATGATATGAAGTGAGGAGGTCAGAATTTAATTGAATTAGGTTGATAGTCATATCAATACAATCAACCCTATCATAACACACTATTTCATTTCAATGTTGTAACAATGAGAAAAAAACAATCTACACATGTTAAAAAATATTGACTTTACAATATAAGGCTGTCAATATTACACCATTTGACCATCCCATGTCTGATCAAGTGCCTCTGACTCCTGTATTGCCACACTGTAATAATGCATAGTGCTCATATAAATGCATTGCAGCTCTTGCATATAAATGCATTGCAGCAATTTCGTGTTCCTGCACCCAGAATATTGTTTACTTGATTTGATGTATATTTCAATGAGATTTATTTTTATATGAAGCTCAGGTGCCATATCAGTGTATATGTACTGACTCATTTCTGTCAGAAACTTTAATGCTTGCCTTCACAGTCATAGCTATTTCTTTAATGAAATGATAAAACATGTAACTAATATTTAGTTGCCAGGCCAGTGCGTCTGCAAAAGTATAGCTACATGCTTCTTGAAGCATTCTCTCTGCTGTTCTTAATAAAAATTAGCATATGAAAGCTGGTGTCTGACTGTGAAATATGTGACAGTAATTAGGTTGTGAATGACAGAACCTGTTTCTTTAAATTGCATAGGTCAGTCTACAGGAGTGTCAAGGTTTGTACTGTATGTAGGTCTACATTATTTTAAGGTGAATTTCATTCACAAGCTAGACTGGCTGTAAATCATTAATTAGTTCATCTGCCACGGTTAACCTACATAGTCTTGCAGTGTCAGAAGAAAGTGGCTGTGAATTGGGGTTCTTGGGGTTATTGACTATCTTAGCCTAACTTTCACAATTAATTTATTCTAAAGTCCTTCAGTACTTTGTCCGCTGTAACTGCAGATTGAAGGTACATTCTTGTAGTTTCAAATGTAATACGTCTTGGGTCACTGAAGGTTCAGAACTAAAAGACAGACATCTTTATAGGCCGACTTATGAAATAGTCAAAATGTGACCTTTAAAGTTCAGTTTGGATATGTATTGCATTGACCCATTGCTTGTCTAACACTAACCTAACCCTCATACGCTCATCCTCCGAGGGTGATCAGTGACACAGCTTTTACACAAATTAGCATGAGGCCTAGACTGATTGCCATTTATATTTACATTTATTATCTACTTTTTGTGATACATTTCAGAGATTATATGTGAATTATGTCTCTGCAAACACAAGTCTACAGGATAGGTGAACACACCAAGATTTGGCCAACAGTTCTCGGGACAAATCTCCAGAGAACTCGACTCATGTGCAATTAGAGGAGGGGCTGTATTACAGCCAACAAGGATCAATGCAGTCTGCACTCTGCATCTCAAGTCGGGTGCAAGGTTTCATCATAAAAACATTCCTGAATAGACTACTGTGCTGAGTGTCCAGCATGCAGTCATTTGTTAATATATAATCCACCACAAAACCAAGTATTCATCATATTTCAAAGGAAAGTCTTCCCTTCATTCCAACTGGCTCAGACAGTAGTCTAACACAGTACAGACAATTCATAGTGCACACCAAATATATTTATAGTATGGTATTAGGCCAAGTGAGACTTTAGTGAGTCACTTCAGATATATTCCACGCTGTCCTTTATTTCTTTATTTGTCTCGAACCGTCTTTGAAACCATCCTTCATCTCCTTGACTAAAGTCTCCCTAACTCTCCTGAATCGTGTCCCGATGTCACCAATGTTTCTGGGTATCGTGCCGTTCGCCTCTTGGCGAACTTGGCGTAGAGTTTCAGACTTCAGCATTTTGGCCGAGGCGTCCCTCCCGGCGATTTGTGCTTTGGTGATAGCGAAAGCTGTGATCTGTGCGGCACGTCTGATCGGACGGGACTCCGCCAATTTCTCTATTACTCGAGGACTGTTCAGTAGAGAGAATAGCATACGAATGATTGCCATCTTTGTACAGTACAGCAATTACTCCCCGAGGGATAAATGTGGCCTTTTTCACCTGTAACGACAAATAGGTCAATGTTAATTCAAAGATCAATTTCCGAAGTATCAACACTGGCCTTCTCTAGCCAGCTAGCAAGCTAGCTAAACCATCTCTGTTGCTGTACCATTCTCAAAAATCAGCAACAATAGACAACTGTTCTGAGTGATGTGAAAATATACATATACTTTATATATGGCAAAGACAGTGCACACTCTTTGTCTATGGTAAAGGTTACATTTCGAATGGTAGCAAGCTAACTTACTTCAACTATGAGTTCAGGTGACCGCTAGTCTTGAGGTGACATAACAACACAGCGTGGTTGATTCCGCGGAATACGTTTCCAAACGGTTATATTTGTTCACTGGACCACCTTTTTGTGCGTCTTTCCGTTTCCGTCCGATGCTTAGTGCCTCTGTTGTTAGCATTGCAGCTAGTTAGTGAAGGACCGTCGCCGGCTACGGTTTCAATTTCATTGGACACAATGTCTATTAAATTAAATGCGCTATACAGCGACTCTTACGTCGATATAAGCCAATATAGAGACCAGCATTTCAAGGTAAGAACAACTGCATTTAATGGGAATAAACATTAGCTAACTAAAACCAGGCGGTCTTTACTGTCGTTTGGTGTCTTGATGTAGCTACACCGCTAGCTAACTTACAGACATTCACTAACTTGTCAGCAAAAACGAGCTGACAGTCAAACACATAATATGTACTTGGCAACTAGTCTTCTGTATTCAGAATTGCATTAAAGTTTTGGGGTTTTTTCACTTAGCTAAGCTGGCAAAATGTCACACTACACGTCCACGTGTTGTTTGTTTGGTCAGGCAGGTGCTGGCGAGGCGCTTACTCGACATCGGGCAGGTCGTTGACGTTGTACCAGATGTAGTTGAGAGGCAGGTAGTTGGGGCCCCAACCAGCAACCAGGATGTATTGAGGCGGCCTTAAGTTACGCACCGCACCGGTGCCAGAAAGGTTCAGACTTCTTGGCAGAGGCTGTTGTACGCTC
The DNA here is from genome assembly GCF_951799395.1 of Argentina silus. Classification (NCBI taxonomy): domain Eukaryota; kingdom Metazoa; phylum Chordata; class Actinopteri; order Argentiniformes; family Argentinidae; genus Argentina; species Argentina silus. The sequence goes on along the minus strand of NC_139660.1, from coordinate 7,306,196 downwards.
TGGGATGCCTCACTAGTTTGTGTTTCAAGTGTCAGTGACACGACATGACTGTAATTGGCTTCCCAATGTGCCGTTACCGTCTCGAACCTTCTAAAGATGTTGATCTATAATCTCCCCTCTTTCCCCCCCCAGGGTAACAGATATGAGCAGGAGAAACTTCTGAAGCAGAGCAACAGTTTGTACGTGGGCAACCTGTCCTTCTACACTACTGAAGAACAAGTGTATGAGCTCTTCTCCAAGAGTGGAGATGTGAAGAGAATTGTCATTGGCCTGGACAAAGTAAAGAAAACAGCGTGTGGCTTCTGCTTCGTAGAGTATCCTTCCAAAATGACCCCTTGTTCAAAGGTTTATTTTCTGTACTGTCTGGTCAGTGAGATATAGCAAGAGTATTTAACTCAATTCCTGGATGGCAGCTGCGCTGGTTTCTGTTTCTCCCTTGCTGGATCACTGGCGAGACTAGAGTCCACTCACCAGGTTTCCCAGGTCTAAATCAGATACACATTAAAAGGAAAGAAAGAGAACCAGCAGCAAACACTGTAGTCTTCCTGGAGTTGAGTTTGATACCTCTGATTGTATGTTAACCTTGTTGTCTTTGAACTATCATTCTGCACCTAGACCTTAACCTGTGTCAGGTACTACTCGCGTGTCGATGCAGAGAATGCTATGAGGTTTATCAACGGGACACGCCTGGACGACCGTATCATCAGAACGGACTGGGACGCTGGGTTCAAAGAGGGGAGACAGTATGGCAGAGGCAAATCTGGTGGTCAGGTAAGCCTACACAGAGTTTAACCAGGGGATGCATGGTCACAGTTTCACAGATATGTTGGAAAGGAGAGATGTCATCGGTTTGTATAATGAGTTTTGATACAGACACCAATCAGTGTCAATCAAGGGATGATACGCAAGATATTCAATTTGCATGATGGAGAATGAAAGGTAGACTCTGGGATGTGATGTCAAAGCAAAACGAGCAGGGCGATGTTGCCAGAGAGAGAAAAAAATGGAGATTTGACAGACTAGAGAATAGGGCATGTTGAGAGAGTGAAAATCCAGTTAAAAATCCAAACCAAAGACATTTCAGAGAAGGGAGGAAAAGATTACACTGTAGAGTTACAACACACGTCACAAATGACCACATTGAATCTTGAAACCACACATCTTGAACAAATTACCGAGTTTAATATTGTAACTCGGTGCAACCACTGTCAATCAAAGCCCCAACCCCTCCCATCACACCTGTGGTGTCAATCATTTTTCCCAGGCAGAATTCAATAATGTGAGATGTGATGGGAGGGGTTTGGGCTTTGATTGACAGTGGTTGCACAGAGTATGAATGGAATGAACGCATGAAATAGAACATTGACTCACCTAATAACAGTATCACATGTACATAAAAAGGAGAGATGACCAAAAGTAAGAAAACATTAGGAGCTTACTTATGCTTACTTTATATTCAATATATCTATAACTCTAATATATCAATATTAAAGTTAGTCATGTAACTAGGTCATTTGTTAAATGTGGTGTTTCAAGATTCAATGTGTTCATTTGTTATAAGATGTGTGGTGATTTGCTTTTAGATGTGTTGTTTCATGGTTGGATATGATCATTTGTTATTAGATGGGTTCAATATTCAATATTCGTTGTGGTCATGATTTACATGAATTGTGGCACAAACATGTTTTCATGAGAAACCAGTCCTAGCCTCCCTAGACTTGGATGTACACAAGTGTCTAGGATAAAGAGGCTAGGGGTTGTTTCTGGAAAGGGGCCCATCTGTACTTCAGAGTGTCTGTGGCGTAATAAACAAGTTTTCTTTTTTTTCTCCTATAGGTCAGAGATGAATACAGACAAGATTATGACCCAGCCAGGGGGGGCTATGGCAAAGTGGTGTCACGAGCTTGAGAGCTCTTTACAATATTCTGGGCTGTTTATTTGCCTTTCTGGGTCAGAGATGAATATAGACAAGATTATGACCCTGCTCAAGGTGGATATGGGAAATGAGCTCAGCTGCAGAGAGCTCCTGAGGGCCGGAACAGTTTTTAGTTGGAGAGGATTTCAGTTTAAAAGCTATAGACTGTCAGGGCTTCTGTCAGGGTTTTATATTTATCTTATGAATAGTTTATTTGAGAAAGTCCTGTTCTGTGAGAATATGTAGTTAGCTGTAGTTGCATCAGTTGTTTTGACACCTGTATGACGAATCTTCATCTAAAGAAGAACTTGCTCAGATTAAAAGAATAGTGTTGCCATCCACTCAAGTTTCCAAAATGTATTTCTGTTTCCCAAAACTGTATTATCTTTGTAATAAAGTCATTTTTTACTATCTGTTTTGTTTGCATATGAATGAACTGTGTCCTTCATGCAAAATGCTGATTTGGAGGTTGTCACAAAAGCAGGATCAATTAGTAAGCCTGCATGAGTGAATATTCTAAAAAATTTTTTTAGATTTTGTAATTGACTACTAGACATTCCCAACCATCCATATTCAAATGTGGTGTTCTGATTGAAGTTACCCAGAACATCAAGAGCTACTGTATATCCTCCCTTTTCACAGTTAGCTGGACTGTTTAGTGAACCTGCCTTGTGATATACCCCTCTGGTGTGTGTTGCCATGGATGGACACTGCCTGGGTAACAGGAAATACAGTCAGACTTTTAGAGAACAATTTTATTGTTACATTTCAAGTAACTTTACAAACTTTTACACCTCCTCCATAAGACCATTACACACCCTCACATGGGACATTTGCTGAAACAGTCATTACAAATAACAGACAAATCCACCCAGAGTGGCCAACATATTTTGTCCATGCTAAGGTCACAGTAGTATAATCTTTACATAATAAAAATACAAAAACATAAGGCCATCGTCAGGTAATGCAAGTCTGGTTCCCACCCCGTGTGGTCCGACGATCCTGTTAATGATCTTCTCACAAACCTGCATTCTGTCATATCATAGAAATATTACAACCAAACTTGAGGAAATTAAAGTTACATGTTTGTGTATGAGTGTATTCCAGGGTTAAATTGGGATGAATTGAGTTTTACCATCTAAGGATGGCAGATGACATGTACAGTAAGAACTGAACAAAGCTCTGTATCTAAAAAATAAAACAATGAAAAACAGGGTGAACATAAAGTCCAAACCAGATAGAATTTCTCTCTAACTAAAGACAAAACAGAATACAGAGAACCCTGTGAACACAATCAATGAAGTGGTACCAAGTGTTAACATGCCAGTATTGATGGAACGCAGTATGTTTATACAGTAACATGTCTTCTATAAGTACATTGAATGTCAAGATAGTCTGTCAAACTAATAAGTACAATTATTTTTATAACATAAGCAAAGAGGTGTTGTGTGTTTATGAAACTAGCCAAGTTTAATAGAACAACATGGCCCTTGGTAACTGAATCCTACCCGCATTTACTTTCACTACTTTGTGGTCCTCATCTCAGCAGCTGTTTCTGATGTACAGTAGAGCTACTCAGGAAGAGAAGCCATTTGTTATTAAGAACTAACCTTTTAAAAACAGTACATTCAGTTAAAAGCTAGCCTTCGATGCCTTCTCTTTGCCTGCACCACACTACATGATATTAAACAAGAGCCTTCAAGTTTCATGTAATATCCAATCTCCTGTTTTAATTTCAAGAACTGAATTAAGGGAACATGTTATAAACATACAGTATATAGCAAGCTAGAGCTGTGCGCTAGCATCGGTCATCGGAACCCTTGGACCAGCAGCAACAGGTTCAGACCTTGATCAGCAGTGGTGGCTTCATCGTGATGAAGGACAACTCAATGGATTCATAAGTCTGAGGTCCCATTGGTAAAAAGTAAAAACAAGTCACCAGGAAGTGCCAGCTAGCCTTGCACTATCCTGAGAGAGAGGATGACAATGGCGTCAGTCTTGGTGTCTGTGTTGTTAGCCAAACTTGTCAGATGTCCATGGGTCTTCATTCCCTCAGGTGTAAAGTTATCAGAGGCCCTTACACAATAAAGGCCAAACAGTCAGTAAGCCCCATGAGCCCTCTCAGCTGTGGTCAGACAGTCAGTTTGCAGTCACACAGCTCCTTGTAGATCCTCTTGCGGAATTTGGGCATGTCCTCCTGGGTGAACTGCAGAGGTTCCTTCAGCGCCAGGCACTTGCAGTACTGAGAGACAGATGCAGAAAGAAACAATAATCAAAGACTGGTCCACAACACTACAGCAGCAGACAATGGGCCTGTTCAGAAACCCCATGTCCCTCCAGCCTAGACACTTGCTTGGTGCAATCTTGCCAATAGTTAGCCAATCCCTTTGGTTTTACAGATGCCTATGTTGGAGGGCTAGGGGTTGTTTCTGGATAAGTGAGGGACAGGAGAAATAGAATGGTAAACACGTTATTGTTCACACAACGTGGTACAGGCCCACTAACCTCCAAGACGAAGACTCCACAGTCACTATCGTTCTTCTGCTGGGGAATACCCTGAGGAAAGACCCAATTAGAGAAAGAGAGAGAAGGAGACAGAGGATATAACATCAAGAACCAATCAAAATGTCAGACCAACAAGAGTATGAAGAATGGCATTGTCATTTGTTTCTGGAGCTATTTGAGATGTAATGATATTTACTTTCAAATATTCAAGACAGCATTGAGAAGCTGTGTGGCTACACGTCTGTTTTAACTTCTTATTTCAACTCTGAAGTTGATAGTACCTTGTTTACAATCATCTTCCAGCCTTTCTGATAGCCAGCCTGCTGCTTCTCCTTGGCTTCAGCCAGGATGTATCTCATGATGTTCTGTGGGTAGATGGGATAGGGTTATAATGGTGGCACACGTCACAGGCACATATACACACCAGGGACACAAGACAAGACAAGGCAAGGAAAGGAAAGGAAAAGAAAGGGGAGACAGGAGAGGAAAAAAGAAAATAAAGGTTAAAGATCTTACATCAACAGTGTATTTGAAGACAACGCCCTGTGAGTCGTAGTAGTTGATGTGATGGCTGGCGATGTCGACTGTGATCAGGGACCAGTGGATCTCCAGATGGATGGGGATCATCAGCAGCCTCTTAGAGAACAGATCTACCTGTAGAACAGAGGCACACCAAGTTACCCAAGGATAGACGCAGAGGCACTTAAATAACCAAGACCAGAGAGACGATAGAGATGGGTATCTTATAGTTTAGCCTACAACTTGGGATAGTCAAAGTGTCAAATATGCCACTCTTATTCTGATCAAAGACAATTTTAATATTCTAAACACATTGTGTGGCTTTCTTCTTTTCTGTCAACTAAACAACCATACCTTTTTGGTCCACCGTTTAACTCCTTCATAGCCTTTGGCCACCAGCTGTCTATGGAAGAAGCTGTTGAAGAAATGAACCTGCAGCAGGAGGGGGAGGGAGAGAGAGAGAGGGGGGGGGGGAGAGAGAGAGAGACCACCATTCAATGCCTATGTGGACCAACGAGAGAGGACGACAATGCAACTTAATGCAATGTTACTGTTAATCCCAAAATTGTTATGTAGTAAATGTTGTCTGTTCTTGTTATTTTTTCTGAAAGTCGTTTTAACCCAGCTCACGCTCACTAACCACATTTCCATCTTGGATAATAAAGATGATTGGTTTAGGTAAAAGATATGCAAGCGCTGCTGAAATCTTCTCTTACCTTGTGCTGTGTAGCCTCCATGATCAATTCACCATACATGTTTATCACCTGGAAACAGTCATGAGACGCATGCTTTAAAATATGTTCACAACATGCAACCCTTCACCTCCACTTCTATATACATTCATTCATATGCAGTCATACAACAGGTGATTCAGGCGGACCTGTGCTATATGCTACCCTACCTGGTCATTGACCCAGTTTTGGTCATCTAGTGTGGATAGGTCCTCCAGAGTAAGAGTGTGCTTGTTGTAGGTCACTTTGAAGCAGTGCATGGGGGCCGAGGCCAGACCCGCTTTGTACTTCACCACTTCAGAGTGGATATTGAATTTCCTGATGTAGAGGAGAGAAGAAGAGAAGGGTCGGAACACACTACTTTGTAAATGTACATCCATAAAGACGAATAAACAAATGAATCTTGCAGTTAATTAATCAAACATATACCGTTTTTGTCTTGTTATTGTCTCTATTGCGCTTACTGTTTGACTAATGTGATTGTCTGAATGACCAACTCCCTTGGGGACCAATAAACAATTATATGATCTAATCTCTCTTTAATCAGATGGATGTGGTGATGGTATTGGTTACGGTGGTCTTGAGACTGTCCTTACCCGTTGTTGAGGTCAGTGTTACACTTCGTCTTCAGGTGCTCCAGAACATCGCCCTCACTAAGGGGAATGAAGCTCCCATACTTCACATAGAAATGCTCCAGGAATTCTGAGAAAGAGAGAGAGAGAGGACAGGCATCAGTCACAATCCTATACATACCTCTGTGGCACTTCCCTCTGTTTAGGTTTATGGGCATCACTATGAACTGTTGTGTGTATTGTGATCTTTGTAACAATGAAGAAAATACGATTTAGTACCATGCTGGGGGCTGATTGTATGTTATTGGCGATATGACAAAACGCATTGTGACTAAAAAACCTGTATCCTGAATTTAGTGTAAAAAAGAAACAATTTGAAATCAAAAGTGTTAAAATGAAGCTCATCCTACCATGGATGAGGTCTCTGATTCCTTCATGGTTCATATCAGCAGGACAGAGTTCCTGCTGGGCTGTCTGTGCTAAGGGGGCACCCTCTCCCTCCTCATCCCCTGGACCTGAAGCCCAGACCCCAGGTTTGCAGTAGTGGATGTGGTCCCAGAGGGCAAAGGGGTTGTGGATGGTGTGGAGGGTAATACAAGGGGAAAGACAGAATCCTGCTGATGGCTCCGCCTCCATTGGAACACTAGTGGGCCCCGCCCCCGTTGTCGATGACTCGTCCGGTGGTGTAGATGTTGGCCTACCATTGGAAAGAGCTGGTTCACCTCCACTAGTCTGAGGCACCACCTCCATGTTAGAGTCTGTCCCTTGGCTTGGCTCGTTGTCCAAGTATGCCTCCTGCTGCTCCCTCTCTGAACCAGCGACTCGCTCCACCCGCTCCCCCTCAGAGCACCCTTCCCCCTCCTCCTGCTCCATCTCCGACTCAGTAACCTGCTCATCAGTAGAGTTCCTGACAGGGTCATCCAGAGAGATAGTTATCTGCTGATCTACAGAGTTCGTAACTTCCTCTACCACCACAGTGTTGTTTACCTCCCCCAGTCTGCAGGTAAGGCCTACAACCTGCTGCTCATTCTGAAGCGGCTTCTTAATGGGGGTCCGACCCTTCCTCTTAGGGGTGTGTCCCCCCAGGTCCTGGCCCTTGCCCCTGCCTGCTGGGGGCCTTCCCCGCCTGGCTTTACCCGTTTGGGGGGTCTTGTTATCATGGTGTCTACTGTTGGGGCCACAGCAGTCACAGGCCTTGGGAGTACGTTTCCTCCCAGAGGAGCGTCCATTGGTGCCCAGACTGCCCACCTGTTCTGTGGCTGGGGCAGTTAGGGGTGGTGTTGTTGGTGGCGTGTGGGGGGCTGAGCCGTTGTGTACCATGGCTCTGTCCTTGGACACTACCCCATCCCTCCGCAGCTCCAGTGTCAGTCCTGAGCACACTGAGTTTCGTGGATGTCCCTCTTGACTGCAAAGCCTAATCTATTGTCATATAATAAGCCACGGGGGAAACTGCATTCGGGTACGGAGAGAGAGAGAGAGTGGGGGTTTAATACACAGGTCAAATGAAGGTATTGCTGAGTACAGTTTAATAACAACTAGTATAAAGGACTAACAACCGGTGCTGCTAGGTCACCGGAATAACGCAAATTAGCGACGTATCCCACCAGTTTTCAACACACGGAATGTATGCTTTCCGGGGTGCAACTTTTAGCTAGTGTTGATAAGGTGAAGTTTTGCAAACAAAGCATGGTATGTTTGCGATTTAATTGCATTTTTCTTAAGAGTTGCTTTGTTCACAAATATTGACTTCCATTTACAACAATATAGCCGTAGATTCAACCGTTGAATAACAAAATGTGCACTGCGTTTGTGACAAAACAGCTGTAAATGTATCAAAACACAGGAACCATAACAAGGGAGAAATGGCGAAAAAGCGAGGACAAATTGGTTTGTTTTCTTGCCGAAATGTGAGCGGTTTGTGCAGTGACATTGTTTCTGCTCGTCCTTTCAATAGCCTAAATTCTGTCTATCATAAATGTTGAGACAAAAAATATAAATACATTACCAAATTTCTGCAATTAACCAAACAAGTTTCACTGATAGCACGATTCCAAACAACTTGTGGTCAAACAATCCATTTTGTTAGATGGTCGTCGCTGATTGATTACGTCACATTTCTTCGCCAACGGTGATTTTGCAGTCGTTTACGACCTCTTGTGGATAGGCGGTGAAGTCAATGAATTATTATCTTGGTTATGATAACAAAAAACATCTGTAAAAGGTAATTATTTAATTATTTAAAATCAGTTTGTCATTGCTGAATGGACTATTATGTTGATATCAAAAGACAAAAAAAACAAAAGAATTTGTTTGGACTTTTTTTTATTTCATAGTATGGCAATAATGATGTACACTAGTTTACACAACACCAAGTACAATATTTACAAAAACAATAATGCTATGATACAAGATAGGCGCATGGCCCCTAAACACTGTCATGTCAATTGTGGCTGTTGGTCGTAGGCAGCTTAACATCAACAGTGTTTCCATCTATGGCACTTTACATATAACAACATGATATCCACTGTCATTCTAACCTAAA
>NC_139660.1:7284912-7289912 GCF_951799395.1 Argentina silus | reverse complement strand
CCATAAAGTAGGCTTTTACAACCCCAAGTTATGTTTTAAAAGGCCACACGAGAGGAACACCAGGTGGTGATAAAAAAGGGACCAAAAAAACAAGACATGTACGAAATAAGCTGACTAGCTCGGAAAACATCTAATTAATTGGACCATAGGAAAATAACATGCATGTTTTAGCTACTTTATTGAAATATGGAATAGGTTCATGGTATTAGTCAGTCGCCTATTAAGAGTCCATGTAGGACTGGCCTCAGCCGGGAGAGAGTTGTGAAGGTTCCACCAGAGCCCTCATAGTGGGTGTCTGGAAATGGTTTTGGCAGAATTTCTTTGGGGGGGGGATTGGGATAGGGATTTATGCAAGCTAATTAAGACCAGAAACAACAACAGGAGAGGCACCCAAAGGATCAGAGGGGGCCAGACACACACATGGACATGCACACACACAGGCACACAAGCACACAAGCACACAAGCACACACACACACACACACACACACACACACACACACACACACACACACACACACACACACATATTGACTTGAGGGTCAGACTGAGGGGTTAAGTGTTGCTAGCTGGGATGTGTCCCCTGGGTTGTCCCCTTCTGATGACCTCACAGCCAGTGGGACCATGATAAGGCCCTGATTACACAGCTGATACAAGCCAGGCTCCTGCTTCTGAGGGAGAGGTTAATGTATTTCAGCTTGGCCTCGGTACACAGGGAGGCAGGTCGGTCTAGTAGGTGTCAACACCCAAAGCCCCTACATGAGACCTGTTCCTCTAACCTCAGTGCCCCTACATGGAACCTGCACCTTGAACCAGAGAGCTAAGTCAAAAGTTAAAGCCCAGTGTCACGTCACACTGATTATGTTAACACTGTCGTTGTAAGTGTGTGTTGAGAGGGCTGGCTAGACTTTGTGTTAGGTAACTGTTGGGGAAAGTAAGGAGCTGAATCTAGTGGTTACCATGGTGAAAGTTGTGAATCATCCATTGTAAAAACACTGTGGTTTCTAAAGTCAGCGTGAGTTACATTGAGTTGGTTTAGCTCTATTGTTGTGGTATACAGATGAGTTAACCTGTATTGATTTTAGTAGGAAAGGTGAGTTTACCTGTATTTAAGGTGGTAATAAAGGTGAGTTTACCTGTATTTAAGGTGGTAGTAAAGGTGAGCTGGGCGCGGATGCTCTTCAGGCGTTTCTGTCCCCAGTAGGAGATGGCCTGCACTTGGATCAGGTAGGCTGTACTGGGCAGCAGACCCTGCAGCTCCATTTCTCCCACAATCTGACAAACAACACACAGATAAAACAGGGTTCATACATTTAACAGATGTTGTGCAGTCCAGGGGAGGCTGGTGGAGGTAGAAATCGGAGGGCGGGCTCATTGTAATGCATGGACTGGAAAGACGAATGGTATCAAACGCACGTGTTTGATACCATTCCTCATTCCATTTATTATTTTTTTCCCATTTATATCTCCTGTTAGCCAGGAACATTTCCTTTCCTTCACAACCACTAAGCTGAGCTGAAAAGACCTTCATCCAACTGACAACATTCTGTCCACTCACTCTTGGTATGTCTTGTTCAGCCAATCTTGGAAAAGACTCTGTAAATTGATTCAGAGCAGTACAAGTTTTACGGCTAACCTTGATTTGAACAGACATATGGTCAAATGCTTTTCAGTTTGCCCATGGTATGACAGGTCATGAAGGATATTATATGAGGAGAGTGAGCTGTGCAACAGTAATTTATTTATATAATAAATGCTGTAAGTGAATATGACCATTATGACTGTGTAAGGTAGGAAAGTGGAAGATCACAAAACAATACGTTAGTCGACGGCCAGGCAGTGCAGTCCAGTAGGAACTAACATGACTGATGAGGAGGTGCCAAAGGGGACGGAAGCACGGCTGTCGCGTGTTAACTGAGAATAACCTTAAGGGGTCACAAGGTCGTCAAAGCTCTGTCTGTTTCGGATAACGGACATCTTTTAACAAGTCAAGTATCCATCAGCTCAGGCTTGGCAGTGTTTTGGACCAGTTGGAGTGATTCAGACATATTACCTCTCTGAGTGACAAATGGAAAAAACTGTGTCATTATGATTGATAATGCTAAGCTGTTTTCCATTAGAGGTTTGACTGACAGCACATCAAAACAACTTTGCTAATGGTCCCGACTGCCCATTTTCCCTGGTTGACAGGTAGACAAAACATGATAGATGGGCAGATAATGACAGATCATAATAGGGAGAGTTAGAGTTAAAAGCCAGTTTCCCAAAGGTTTGCTAGGGGGCGACCAGTATGGAAATGGGGTTGAGTATTTCAATAGCCATCATGATAGCCAAAACATTTACTCTATGGGGCTGTATGGGGCTGTATAGGTGTGTGTGTGTGTGTGTGTGTGTGTGTGTGTGTGTGTGTGTGTGTGCTTGTGCTTGTGCCTGCACATGTGTGGAGCGGAAAGCAACATAAATAGTGATTTGTCACAATTGATAAATGTGCTATGATTTGTCATTGGGTAGTGGTTTTTGCCTCTGATACAAATATATAGGCTAGGTGTGTGTGTGTGTGTGTGTGTGTGTGTGTGGTGGCTTGGCCCAGCTGCCAGTGTGTTAGGTGGGAACACACACACACTTGTAAAAATTCCAGTGTTCCCGTGTCCCAGTGGAGGAGTGGACTGCCATGTCCATTTTAAACGTTTAAACGGATCCTGCCAGAGTCTTTATTACCCAAAAAGGCCAGGTTACACACACGCACATGCACACACACACACACACACACACACACACACACACACACACACACACACACACACACACACACACACACACACACACACACACACACACACACAGACCCAGCAAGGCCAAGGCCTTGGCTCTCCTCCAGGCTTCTCCTTCATACAGGCTTCCATACCTCGCTTACTTATAATAAAGAGTTCTTAACTGCACCAAAACAAAAAAGACTCAATACTTCACTCACACAATCCATTGACTACCATAGCTATTAGGTAATAGCCATTAACTATGCGATCTGCCAATGTCCATTAAATTACCCTCAACAGTATGTATTTTTCCACCATTCCTCAATAACTGCCCCATTGCTATTTGATTTGCCTGACAGACAGTCAGACAGACAGACGGGAGCCGGGTAGCCATGACAAACTCAATTTTCACGGTGCCTGGCTTTACGCGCTACATGTAGTCCTTATATTTATGTCTAAAGGACAAACTTGACGTCAAAGACATCATTCATATCATGTTTCTCATAGCACTTGATATATTTTCAATATGTTGCTAGTTGATTTGATTTGAAGTTGAGTCATTCTAACATGACGCAAATCCATCCAGACGATGGCATATTTTGGTTCACCTGACATCTGAAAACAGTAGCTCTTTATTGGGGAATGTTTCTATGAAACAGAGCGCCGCATTAAACCAGAGAGAGCTGTGTAATAGTGAAAACAAATATCCTAATCAGAACCATTCGCTGGTTGTTGATTTACTGGGGAACGAACGGTTAAGTCACAATAAAATCCACAGCTGCCTCTGCGTTTGTTCTCACAACTTTTGTAGAGAAGTAAAATCCAGAGGCGAGCACTTTATTAAAACCCAGGTGCTGCTGCTGTGTGTGTGTGTGTGTGTGTGTGTGTCTGTGTGTGTGTGTGTGTGTGTGTGTGTGTGTGTATGCATGCAGGGCACCTGCAGAGCTACTACAGAACAGCAGACACACATGCCCAGGAGCCATTCTGTGGCTCTAGAGTGATCCCCTGCATTATGTATTTGCCGAAAGGTGAGATGTGCAACAACTGAGCAAGCCCAGCTGATCATATTGTTTGTGTCTGATGAATAGCATTACAATTGTATACACTGTAATGACACAGTTATTTCACTTATTATATTTGGTTTCTTTGAAAGTCATTGCAAAATATTAAGCTTGGTTAAGTTAAGCACAGAGGTCAATCCCTATACAAAAGAACCCTCATCATTTCTCAGTTTATAGCCCAGTCAATACTAGGAGAAACAGAGCTGGAACAGTAGAGTTCATATGAGTTTGTAGAGAGTGCGCATGGCTCTCTTACCCCCTGTGTGACCCTGGCATGGTCCTTCCTGTCCTGTCCTGTGAGGCGGGGTCGTGGGGTGTGGCGGGGGCTCCAGGTGACCTTGTAGTGGTGCAGGGGCAGGTCTCCCTCCCTGGGGGGGTCCCAGAGGAGCAGCACCCCTACCCTGCCGTCCCTCGCCAGGCTCTCGTTACCGATGCGGACAGACTGGGGGGCCTCAGGGGGGAACGGGTCTGGAGGAGAGGAGAGAGAGAGGAGACAAATGAGGGTCGGGTGGGCTTACTGTCACAAGGAGGAACAGTGCACATCTAGACATGCAGGAGCAGCAACTGGGCAAAGAAATGGCAATTAAAGAAAAAGAGAGTTAACATATCTTGCTGAATGTTACTTTTATCAAGCCCAATTATGCTATAATAACATTTCAACCGGCATTGTCGCTTTGAAGGTCAGCTTTACTGTACCATTCTTCGTCATCGTCATCATTATCCTCGAACACTCACTTATTAGACTCACCTCAAGTTACCCTGAGTGCAGCGATGCGTGTGTGTATGTGTGTATGTGTGTGTGTGTGTGTGCCTGTGTGTGTGTGTGTGGCTCAGCAAAAACCAAGCAAGGTCACACCACACAGTACTAAAATACAGTCCATTCCCTGTGTGACAGTTAGATGTGAGAGTGTACAGTGCATAGGAGCTGATATTATGATTATGTGACAGACAGAAAGTTCTGGAGGATAGATGGCAGTGGTAGCTCTGTGTTGTGCTGAGGTAGGAGATTGCTCACAGCTAATGTTCCAGACACAAAGACAGGAAGGTGAACTCACACAACACATAAGAGGCAATAAACTTCCCGACACGTCTGAGATTAAACAAAAATGCTTTGCTGTGAAATTTGAAATGTATACCTCGGGAGAACAATACATTATGAAGGAGACAGGGGCATACTGTGGTACCTG
>NC_139660.1:7182412-7282412 GCF_951799395.1 Argentina silus | reverse complement strand
GCCTGTAACTGATCCCAAATCCCCCTGTTGTCCAGCAGAGAGAAAGAGAGAGAGTTGTGACCTACACGTGCTCAGAGAACACATAGCACAGACTCGCTGGATTCATCTCTAAATAAACAAATCAAAGAGAGAGAGAGGGATGGAGAGGGAGAGAGAGAGAGAGAGAGAGAGAGAGAGAGAGAGAGAGAGACAGAGAGAGAGAGAGAGAGAGAGACTCAGAGAGAGAGAAAGGGAGAGAAAGAAAGGTGGAGAAATAATAAGAAACAGAGGAACGTACAGTTCCTGGCTCCTCCTGACCTGAGATGACACATCTCATATTGTATTTGATGATTGAGGACAGGAGGCCAAACAGCCAAGAATGAGATTTAAAATGGTCTCCCCCTGTGCTGATACAGTTGTTTACTGCAGCTGTGGAAAACGTTTATTTCAGACTAAATACTGTATCTCCCCCAAAATGCTTCACAACATGTCCACAACAATCTGACAGGGAGCGCAGGCCAACAGATGTGTGTGTGTGTGTGTGTGTGTGTGTGTGTGTGTGTGTGTGTGTGTGTGTGTGTGTGTGTGTGTTGAGATGAGGGGGCTGTTGGATCACTTATAACACTCTTCTGCGCATAGAGATAGATAGAGTATAAGGTATCTATGCTTCTGGCATATATAAATCAAATTCATCATTGTCATCATCATCATCATCATCATCATCATCATCATCATCATCATCATCCTCCTCCTCCTCTTTCTGGTCTTACCTCTGGTAGAGAAGAAGTGTTTACTGGGGGTGGTGAAGCCGCGGGTGCCCTGGCTGTTGATGGCGCTCACCCTGAACTGGTACCACTTGTGTGGGCGGATGTCCTTCAGCACTGCACGGTCCTCCATCGTCTACAGGGGTTAAAGGTCACGGATAAGACACAATCACTGCAGCTCCAGCCAAGCACTCACATAACACTAACTAACAGTATAGCCCCAACCTCCATCGACATATAATAACCAAACAACTATTCAAATTGTTATGGTGATATTATAAACAACCTACTGGTATCCATGGCTACAAATAATTTGTTCAAATGTCAAAAAGAGAGAACATTAAAACCTAGACTGAATTCTTGACCACACACAATTGGACTGGTAGGAACCTCCCTGTGGAGACCAAAGGACACCCTTGCTGAGGTAATTGGTTCTGATGTCTGAAACTGCTGTGAAACTGCTGTGATTCTGCATAGGGGGAAGAGATGGTTTCCAGATCTGACTGGTTGTGAAAAAAAATGATGAGAAGTCTTCCAATCCCATGGGTATACCACTCAGAATCAGTGGTGTGACAGCAACGAGAGAGAGAGAGAGAGAGAGAGAGAGAGAGTGACTGACAGACAGACAGAACGACCGACCGACAGACCGACAAAGAGAGAGAGAGAGAGAGAGAGAGAGACAGACTGACAGACCAACAGACAAAGAGAGAGAGAGAGAGAGAGAGAGAGAGAGAGAGAGAGAGAGAGAGACACAGACAGACAGACAGACAGACAGACACACAGACAGACTGACAGACACAGACAGATAGACAGAGACGGACAAAGACACAAAAAGAGAGAGTAGACAGGCAGAGAGAGAGAGAGAGAGAGAGAGAGAGAGAGATAGAGACAGAGCGACATAGACAGCAGAGAGAGGGAATGTATGTGTGTGTGTGTGTGTGTGTGTGTGTGTGTGTGTGTGTGTGTGTGTGTGTGTGTCCAGAGCAGTTCTGTCTGTTCTTATTCTTTTCCAGGCCTCCTTAAATACTCATCACAGTTCACAGACAGCCTCCACACAGCCATTTAAGCTCTTAATGACCCCCTTAAGTCCTGCAGGGCTACACCAGAGCAACAACCATGACTGGCTGTGGCCTCTACTAAAGCTCTGGTTATTTATCTAACCTCAGCCTACACACACACACACACACACACACACACACACACACACACACACACACACACACACACACACACACACACACACAGACGTAGACAGGCCAGTTTAGACTGGCAGAACAGAGTGTCAGACTGGCATGGGTGGTGAGAGACAGTTTATACTGGGAGCGTGGCAGACGGATTAGGGTATTCAGGCAATTACAGAATGCTGATGTGACTCAAAACCCATCCTTGTGCTGTTGTGGAATATAACAAAAGGAATAGGCCCACCTACTGGGTTTGAAGACTGACTAATGTCAGGGAGAAAAGCCTATTGGTAATTACGCTGCATTTGAGGATTTGCTTCTTAACCTCTTCTAAACCTCTTATAAACCATGGCTAAATTATTTGTTGACCAATCACAGGCAGCATTCTGTACAGGTGCTTGACATGACATGCACCGGGGTGTTGATAGAGTGGTCGTTACCATGACGACGGTGTGCCAGGGCGAGGCGTCGTCCTCGCTGGGGTGGATCCCGTGATTCCACCTCCTCTGCAGGATGTAGAGAACGGGCTCGATGGTCACGTTGAACTTTGACATCCAGGTGACCTCCAGCTGACCCTGAGGGTCCTCTAGGAAGGCCATGTCTTTCCGGGGCTTCAGAGGCACGCCTGGGGGGAGGAGAGGAGCAGAACCACACAACATTTTGAAATACATCTACAATTACACTGTAAACATCTCTATATTATTATGTAAGACCAAGCTTTGAGAAGTGTCTAGGGGGTTGGTGGGTATGGGACGGTTCCAGGCCAGGTGCACAAATTCCTCTTTCATTTCATTTTGTCGGACCACAAGATGATAGGCATTCCCGTTGAGAAGCTGGAAGGGGGACATACCCTTGTAAAGATTGGATGGAGGCTGGCAGGTGTGTCCACAGCCATTGGAGCAGCACTTTTTGGAGGCGGAGCAGTGTTTGTCCGCAGAGCAGCTCTCCACGCAGGCGGCCGCGAATCCCGTGGCTCGCTGGGAAGCGGGGCAGTCCCCCTGCTTCCCTGTCCTCAGAGACACCAGGAACTCCCAGCTGGTCACACACTCATGGTGCTTCTTGGAGACAAACATAGAGAGGGAAGGCCAGAAAAAGAGAGAGGTAGAGAGAGAGGCAGAAAGAAAGAAAGAAAGAAAGAAAGAAAGAAAGAAAGGAAGGTAGTGCGAGAGAGAGACAGAGGGAGAGAACCAGGAAAGAAAGAGCAGGAGTGAGCGGTTCAAGTCGCCCATCCAGCCAACTCCCTGGGTGAGCCATGCTGAGCCTATTTCTGAGAGAGACAGACCCAGACAGACTCCTGGTGTGGTGTTACTGGTTCTGTCTCATTTCTGTCTAACCCTAACCCTAACCTTTGCTCACAACGCTCTCACTGTGATGGCAAGACTATGATCAAGGCTGTATACACACAAACACATACCACCGGTGTAGGATGGAACACTGGCAAGGGTTAGGAATCTCTCTCTCTCTCACACACACACACACACACACACACACACACACACACACACACACACACACACACACACACACACACACACACGCTTCCCGCACCCTTGCAGTTGTCAGTGTATGGGAGAAGACAGAGCCTTCAGTCTTAGTACACATCTGGCAGTGGAGAGAGAAGGCTGGCTAGAGTCCACTGGAAACTGTTCATTTACAAAACATCTCCCAAGAATTACTTAACTCTACACGTCTCTGGGTTGATGCAGGGCGCATATTACTTCTGTTGAGTGAATCAGTGTGTTGGGGAGAAAAAAGAAAGGACTTGGCTCCTTGAAGCCAATACTAGGGGCCTGTAATTTGCAACCAATACATGCTTGTGATATAACTTTATACCACACACCACAGACACTATACATACACACAGCAAGTCGCCCAAAACACACACAAAGGAATCACAAACCGTACCGCCCGAAAAGTTATTTCAATAAAGCCTCTGAGCTCCCTGCAGGTAGGTCTACTGACTCTCTGAAGAGAACTGGAGCGGTTTGCCCTTGTCATCACCAAAGGAGCTGTACTCCATTCCCCAGTGTGTGTGTGTGTGTGTGTGTGTGTGTGTGTGTGTGTGTGTGTGTGTGTGTGTGTGTGTGTGTGTGTGTGTGTGTGTGTGTGTGTGTGTGTGTGTGTGTGTGTTTAAGTAAAGTATAAACACCAGGCTTAGCTAATAGACCTCAATCATCCTCTTTTCTTGTATAACTCCCCAGACATAATAGGCTATCAAAACTGAAGCAGCGGAGAGCTATGCTTGGAAAAAATAATAATTTGGAGGCCACCCGCAACCTTTTAACCCTCTACCCTCTTAGAGGCCTCTGAAAATACTACACAGAAGCGTAATCTAGGTGGGGTGGTTGACTGTATAACCTTTCTTGGCTGGTATGTGAACATCTCCTATAAGATGAAAGCGCTCCTCTCAGGTAAATATTAACAGATATGGAGCATCAGTATCTCAGAGAATCCATCAGAGGGGAGCTGTCTGCCCCAATCAGTCTCTAGACAGATCAACCTTAAAGGGATAGTTCACCAAAGTTCAAAATCTAAATTGGTTGGACGTTTCATAGCTTACCTCGCACGATTTCTGAGACAGGGCTCTTCTGGTTTCCCACAATTCCTTGCACGGCTGTAGGCACTGCAAACAAACACATAAACAAACATACTTAGAGAAAGGCCTGTAACACACATCAGCACAAAAGCGGAAACAGACACTGGAACAGGAAAGAAAGCGAGTCGGTAAACAGTTGTGAGCATGGTGTACATGCCACACACCACATCCACAAGTCAGGCATGTTGTGTGTGTGTGTGTGTGTGTGTGTGTGTGTGTGTGTGTGTGTGTGTGTGTGTGTGTGTGTGTGTGTCTGTATGTGCATGTCGGTAAATAGCCGTGGGCATGGTGTACAGCGGTAGGGACACACCACATCCACAAGGCAGACATATAGGAAAGCATTTGAGCAGCACATGTAAACATTCACATCAGGAAGCAGGAGAAACACTGTCTGTCTCAGTGTGATTGTGTGTGTATGTATGTGTGTGTATGTGTGTGTGTGTGTGTGTGTGTGTGTGTGTGTGTGTGTGTGTGTGTGTGTGTGTGTGTGTGTGTGTCTGTGTGTCTGTGTGTGTATGCCTGTCTGTGGGTTAGTCTGGTTGGGTTCTGGATGGCTGGTTTCTCAGTGGTAAACACATGGCTATTTGGTTGGGCAACCTTGACATGTGGCTGTTCAACTGGCTTAGTGAAACCTCAGTGCATAAAGGGATGGGATAATGCGGACTGTGTGTGTGTGTGTGTGTGAGAGAGAGAGAGAGAGAGAGAGAGAGTGTGAGAGAGTGTGTGTGCTTGTGCATAGACTGTTCGTGCCTGTGTGTCTCTTTCTATGGAACATTTCCTAAAGTCATTTCTCATAGCCTCAGTTTGTGTGTGATGGTTGAGGCGTGACTGGGACGGCGTGTTAAAGACCTGTGCTCTAAGTTATC
Source organism: Argentina silus (assembly GCF_951799395.1). Lineage (NCBI taxonomy): Eukaryota > Metazoa > Chordata > Actinopteri > Argentiniformes > Argentinidae > Argentina > Argentina silus. The sequence continues at coordinate 7,277,026 of NC_139660.1, read as the reverse complement.
CACGCTCCTCCACCTCACGCTACAAAAACAGATAGAAGAGAGAGAGAGAGAGAGAGAGAGAGAGAGAGAGAGAGAGAGAGAGAGAGAGAGAGTGGGAGGGAGAGAGAGAGAGAGAGAGAGAGAGAGAGAGAGAGAGAGAGAGAGAGAGTGGGTGGGAGGGAGAGACCACCCAGCAGCAAACACAGGTTGCTTCCTTCCTTCCCTTGAAAACTCACAAATGTGGATGGCACCCTCTAAACCTGTCATCTGCTGCCAGTTACGGCTGGTGTGTGCAGAAAGCATCGCCGGGCCAGAGGTCACCTCGGGTCTCGTCTTATCTTATCTTATCTGATCTAATAACACTCCGCCAGCAGAGGCCCTGTCTCTGAATCCATTTACGGCACACTCTGTATTACCGGGCTCAGAACACAGAGTCACGTTACAGTCAGGCCAGTAGAGGAGTCAATTATTCCATAGGATAAGACGGGCAGGTGTATAAATGATTGCTCTGAAGAAGACTTTTTGCTCTGCCAGAACACTGCAGCTACTCTACACGGCCATGAGAAAAGAGTCAAAGGTGACACGTCTTTATGTTCTTCTTGCCTTTTATCAAACAGAAGTTGGAGTGCTGCCACTTCTCCTTCTGTTTCTTGACATAAAACAAGGAGTTGTAACTATGCAGGCGAGTGTTGAAGGCTGAAGAAAAGCTGGCTAGGAAGAACACCGATGAATCATTTTTCACCTCATTGTGAGAGGAGCATGTTGACTTAGTCAAACAGTGTGTGTTGTGTGTGTGTGTGTGTGTGTGTGTGTGTGTGTGTGTGTGTGTGTGTGTGCATGCGTGCATGCGTGTGTGTGTGTGTGTGTGTGTGTGTGTGTGAAAGAGAGAATGTATCAGTGAGTGTGTGCTCAACCCTTATCCATCAAATATGTCCTATCACTGTGGGCTACCTGGCCCTGAGGCCTGTTTCCTGTCCTGGCCTCCATCAGCCTGTCCCTGAGGAACTCACCATAGACACTCCACTGTTTAATACAGCCTGCTACTTCTGGTGCTGTCAAACTACATCTACTGTCAAGAGAAAGGGGAGAGGGGGAGGGAGACAGAGAGAGAGTGGGTGAGAGAATGAAATAGAGAAAGAGAAAGCTTCAGAATCCGGGATTTATTATTAATTTTTCCCCCATTAGATACTAGCCACAGCATTAGATACTAACCACAACAAACACTTCCGTAAAAAAATAATTAACTAAAGTACCTCCTCCTACATTCCATCAGTCATCGGTCTTTCACATTTGTTCATAATTAGATTCTTTTTATTCTTCCAGTAAAGTGTGACTTCAAACCTGCCAAGCTGATGGGCAATAGCTATGAAAGTCACTTCAACTTCTGAAAGGTTGTAAATATGGGCCATAAACCTCAGGACTGGGGTTGAACCACTCAGGGAGGTCACACACATACACATGTGTGCAAACACTCTCTCTCTCTCTCTCTCTCTCTCTCACACACGTACACACACACACACACACACACACACACACACACAAACACACACATACAGACACACACACACACACACACACACAGACACACACACACACACACACACACACACACACACACACACAGCAACCCACAGGACTGAAAAACACCACGTGGATTGGTGAAATCCGGTTGATGCAGAATAAAAAACAGACAGCGTATAAAATCTGTGGTCTCACCTCTCTCACTCTATGGCTTCTCAGCCTGGTCAAAATTGGTCACTTTATTGTTTGGAAGGAAGACTTTCCCTCTCCACGTTTACAGGTCTAGACTATTTATTTGACTCAGTCGCCCACTAAATGAATCCGATTTCACAATAGACTCTAGGACAGCCTATGAGAAGAGTTTTCCATCGGGACTAACAGGGATCCTCTCAGCTCTCTGTTCTAAGCTTTAAGTGGTGTTGTGGAGCCAGTCCAGTAGGCCTAATAGAATGATTAACTCAGGCTACTTGTAATAACTTTCTGTCTTCCTGTTTTCCTTCTTGTCTTCCAGGCATTCCTCTATGGGTCTGGCCCACTCCTGGCCCGCTGTAGGGCCCTATTCTCCTGGTCCTTGGCTGGATGAAACGTCTGGATCATGATAAGGCAATGTGACCGTGACAGATACTTAATCCCCATGGGGCCCATGCTGTACCAAACTCACACACGCTCAAAATGTACACACACACACACACTCAAAACAGTCTACACACGCATGCACGCGACACACACACACACACACACACACACACACACACACACACACACACACACACACACACACACACACACACACACACACACACACACACACACACACACACACACAGGCTTGGGAGTTTTGTTGTAACCAGAGCCTGAGGTCTCCTGTGTGACTGATGGCTTGGAAATACAGCCATGCTCGCTGAAGGAACTCCCAGAGGCCTCGTCACTCCCAGAGGCCTCGTCACCATGCGCTCCAAACTCACATCTGAGAATCCACCCGGGCCACACTTTGATCCGCTCCCGCCACCGACCCCTGGCCCAGCCCCGCCTTGCTCACCCCTGCTACCCGCCGCTCCAAATGCTCAGCGGAGACGCTGGAATCTCAGCAACGTGCCAACCTATAAATTACAGTAAGGGATACAATGGGATGCCCTCACTTCAACACTATACAGCCAACCAGGTGCGTTTCTCATTCAGGCGTATGGGGGCCTGGAAGAAACCCAAGACGTCTCAGGAGAGGAAACCCAAAGCAGGAGATTACCCTCTAGGGCTGCTGCACTGGTTATGATGTGGCCGGGGGCGTTTTTGAGCAGGAAAGGTGTGGCGCACACACACACACAACACACACACACACACACACACACACGCACACACACACACACACACACACACACACACACACACACACACACACACACACACACACACACACACACACACACACACTGGCTGGACGGCTAAGTGAAAGTTCAAAGATATGTTACTATTTAACACCCCACAGCCGGACAGTAGGGGCTAGCCATGATAAACTACCCCCATAGACAGTAGGGGTAGGGGCTGACCATGATCAACTACCCCCATAGACAGTAGGGGTAGGGGCTGACCATGATAAACTACCCCCATAGACAGTAGGGGTAGGGGCTGACCATGATAAACTACCCCCATAGACAGTAGGGGTAGGGGCTGACCATGATAAACTACCCCCATAGACAGTAGGGGTAGGGGCTGACCATGATCAACTACCCCCATAGACAGTAGAGGTAGGTGCTGACCATGATAAATGACAGATCAGAAAGCCTCAGAGAGCCTCCAATTTAGATATCTGAGGAGTGGCAAGCGTGAAGGGAGGAAACCCTCCCTCCTTCCACCTTCATCCCCCTCTCCCTTCCTCCTCAGCCCTGCCCCTCCCTCCACCTCCTCCTCAGTTTCCTCCCCCTGCTGTTTCATAGCCTATAACCTGGCACAATGGGGTCAACTCTCAACAAAGAAGAGGAGAGGAGAGGGAAAAGTAAGGAACGATGGATGGAGAGATGGGGTTTCTGTTGACAGATGGATGAAGAGATGGAGGTATGGAGGGGATGGGGTGAGCTCCAGTTAAAACAAAATGGAAAAAAGATGTAAAAGATGAAAGCCAGTGGTTTTTATAGTAAAACAGGTTATCTCCAGCTGGACAGAGAGACAGACAGAGGGTCTGAGAAAAAGTATCTGACAGAGAGAGAGTCGGCCATATGTCTTCACTTCATGTCCCACACGTGGGTTTTTACTGGTCCTGTCTGGGACAGCCAGGCCAACAGGTTAGCATGGCCTTTATTACATCTGATTGAGAAGGGGACAGATTAGAGTGTGATTTACCGCCTTCCTCCAAGGGCAGAGAGAGGACACGTTAATATAAATCCAATCCATAACATGAGCTGTGCTGCTTTTGGCTGAGGTAGAGTATGGTTAGGGAAAGGGTAAGGGGTTGGTTAGACTTAGACAATTAACTTGTATCGAGGGTGACTTATACCCCAGATCTCCAGCATGGTTGTCCACAGTTTTTGCCTATTCGCAACAACGTCCCTTCCGGCTTTCCATCCATTTCACTCATTTCCACTACAATTCCCACCACGTCTCCCCAAGTATCTGACTTCAAAAGCACTGATACTAGGCCGTGTAAACGAACAAATCTTTTTCACCATGGAAAAAGGATAGCATTGATTTGTGCTGTTTTCAGACCAGACCGCCTCAACTTGAACTGAAATCTGTTCTTTATCCTCTTCAGTTTTATGGTGAAAAATATATAACATTGCATTGTGTTAACTATGTTAAACTCACTGGTCTTCCAGTTTTATGGTGGTCACTGACTCACTGGGCAGTAGGCTGACAGTATATGGTGTCTCTACAAGACCAACAACGGACCAAAACATCCGCCCGTGTTTTTCTCTCTCTCGTCCTGCGACTTTCGTCTCAGTTATCAAGCGCCCCTAATCAATCGGATCCGCTGGATCTCTTTCATGGCCGTGATGATGTCAGGGGGAGGGGATCTACCTGAGACTGTGGGGGGTCCATGTCTGCTATCCTCATCAAGGCGTAATGGGATCACAACCATTCAGTGATCCTGCATGAAGCACAACAGATACTAGTACTTGGCCTGTTTGTCACATTGAAACCAATGCGTATATACTGTGTAATCACATCAACCATAGCCTTGTGTAGCCATACCTCTTAATCACATTGTTGTCATGCCTCCTTTGGAGGCCTGGAGAATTTCAAATCAGCCGATTTGGCTTGGTTTGAACTGGACGGAGCGATGGGAGAATGTGCTTGCAAGTTCATTGGTTATTACATTCCAAGAACCCTCCCCCCGCATGCCCGTAGAATGGTTGCTTGTTGTTATGTGTGTTGTCTTTTCCGACCGAGTAGGACAATTAGCAGAGTTGTTGCCTATGCTAGCTGAAACAAAATGGAAGAAAACCTGAAGGAAAAACTGAATTATTTTTCTTTTTTTTTAGACCCCCGCCCCCCCCAAAGCCTGGTCTCAACAAGGTTACATAAACAATGAAACCATATGTCAGACATAAAGTTTTTTTTCATATAATCCAACAACGAATGATTGGATACATGGCTACTTACATTATACATTACAAATGTTACATGGCCACCGTCTGTAATGAGAGCTCCAACACTAATTACCTCCATCAAACATGGTCTGATTTCTTGTTAACTCCCACCCTATCCAGCCTGTTACTGTAATCAGAGAGAAGAGAGAGGTGACCTGAAGGTGAACCCAGAGAGGCTTGTTCTGTCAGCTCAGCTGGGCTTATTTATCTACTCTCTCTCTCTCTCTCTCTCTCTCTCTCTCTCTCTCTCTCTCTCTCTCTCTCTCCCTCTCTCTCTCTCTCTCTCCCTCTCTCTCTCTCTCTCTCTCTCTCTCTCTCTCTCTCTCTCTGTTTGTGTAACGGAGAGGAGACATCCTCATTCCTGCTGCCGGAGGCCATCCAGCCAGTCAGCCAGTCATCCAGCGGACCATTTCCAAGGGACGCTAAAGTAGATACACAGCAAGACGTGGCTCCTCCTGTGGAGCTCCAAAAGGCCCTCTGACCTGGTCACAAAGACACTGCCAGGCCAGTCAGTAGGCCAGTAAGCCCCAGGCCAGTCCCCTGGTTCCCTGCAGTCGGCTAGCCAAGCCATCCAGGCTTCTCCCTGGGACACTACAGCTGATACACAGCAAGACACGGCTCCTACTGTGGAGCCCCAAAAGGCTCTCTGACCTGGTCTGGCAGTATAGACCAGTCCCCTGTAGCCAGCCCTCTGGCCCCCTGTGAGAGGCTACCACACAGTGACACTCTTGTCAGCTCAGCTGTCACTCATCAGTCTTCCGCTGTTGCTCACCTCAGAGAGTGAGGTTTCTGTCCTTTCCAGCAAGGCCAGTAGTCAAGTCTAGTCTAGTGACTACTGGGAAGTTGCAGAACTAAGTGCAACGGATCTCCAGAGTACAGTAAAACTGTTTCTCTTGGATTTGCTCTGTCTGTGTGTTCATTAATTGGGATATTCACTGGAGCGTCGAGGCACCTTGGCTCCTATTCAGGCTGACCTCTGTGCCAGAGAACCTGAAAACTCTGATTATATTTCCAGGATGTATAAGCCTGCAAAAGAACAGTTCACAATGAGAGCAAACAAGGTCACAGAAATTCCAATCAGGAAATAACAATAGGGTTTTCTGGCCTGTTCGTTGTTTAATGGGAAGCTCGTATTAAGCAACATAATGAATACACTGTCCATGGTAGGTTTATTAGATTGTAGACAGAAGGGGCCAATTCTAAAACATTATTTCAGTGAATAGGAAAAAAAAAGAGAATTAGAATGAATGGAAAGACCTTGCTGCATATTTGAGGGTTTTAGAATGAGTGACATGATCTCTTCCTCACAGCCACCTAGAACGCCACGTGGATGGACGAGGCAGAGTCATTTCACAGGAAAACCACAGTTAGGCTGTGCCGCTGCACGCAACGACACACAACTACTGTTTGGCTTCGAACCGGCGACTCAATATTCTGCGTTTGTTTGTTTTTTAAACCACCACACCCTTCACCCATTATAGGACGACTTTAGTATGCTTCATCTTACACTACATCAACTAATATATTGGTTTATCTATCAATTCAACATGTGTATCTATTACAAAGGTTTTCTGTCTGTGTCTAAGGTTTTGAATGTCACTGAAATACAGCCTAGTTAATACTGCCTACAACAGTAGCAAGCTCCAAACATTGTCATTTTCACACCTTCCCAACTCTGTGAGTACAAAGTATTTCATTGTACAGAGAGGCCAATGTCCTTGTATGTCTCCTTGGATAAAGGCTAGTGGCGTCAGCACCTTGAGGTGCACGCATGCACGCACGCACGCACACACACCACACACACACACACACACACACACACACACACACACACACACACACACACACTCACACACACACACACACACACACACACACACACACACGGCTGCTCACGAAGTGCTTTGCAGGGCTTTAGTGAAATGCAGCGGAACAAATGCAAAAAATCCCTCCTGTAAAGCACTTTTTGCAGACCTTTTGAAAACCACGTACAGCACACTTGCTAACAAAAGTAGGAGGGATGGGGGTGGATGGAAGGAGAAATGGAGTGGTGTTGGTAGAGGTGTGAATGTGAGACTAGGAAGGCTATACGCATACTGTAGAACAACTTGCTAACTAAGATACAGGGGGAAGGGGGGATGGAGTGTTTAGTAGGTAAAGAGGTGTACTGAGGAAAGTTAAAAAGACGGACACCTCCGCTGTTCCAGCTCTGATGAATCATATGTCGCCTCGCGCCCACAAACACCTGCAGGACATTAGCTCCACAGAAGCAGGGTTGTTTCAGCATGGCCAGCAGCAGAGTGTGGGTGTGTGTGTGTGTGTGTGTGTGTGTGTGTGTGTGTGTGTGTGTGTGTGTGTGTGTGTGTGTGTGTACAGTGGACTGAGGACATACTGAGGATTTACTGCACATTTACTCCAAGCTTTAATAGGTAACACACTTGGCTCTCTCAATATGGCCAAAATTATAGCATCTGTCTATTATATTGTTTTTGTGAGCTTATAAATGAAATATATATATATATATATAGAGAGAGGGAGAGACAGAGAGAGAGAGAGAGAGAGAGAGAGAGAGAGAGAGAGGAGAGGGAGGGAGAGAGAGAGAGAGAGAGAGAGAGAGAGGAGAGGGAGGGAGAGAGAGAGGGGGAGAGGGAGGGAGAGAGAGAGAGAGAGAGAGAGAGGAGAGGGAGGGAGAGAGAGGGGGGGAAAGGGAGGGAAAAGTCTAAAGAGAAGGCGCCGGCTGCAAGGCCTTTTGTCTTTGCCTTAAAGGTTTTTATTCCAAGACCCCCCCCCCCCCCCCACCCCCACCCCCAGGTGGACGACCCAGAGGAAGGGAGAGAGGGGTCTGATTTAGTGAACTGTCATGGGTGTTTTCATGGGGCCGAGCTTTGCATGAAACAAACCATATGTGAAGCAGCAGCATCCATGGCGTATGGATTCCATAAGTAGCCAGAGTAAGGCTGGGTCTCTGGGAGATGTACATACCTTCATAGTAGCCCCTGTGATCTCTCTCTCTCTGTCTGTCTCTGTCTGTCTCTCTCTCTCTCTCTCTATCTATCTATCTCTCTTTCTGTATGAGACAACTGGAATCAAACTGATCCGGGGCTACATTGGTAACCATGACACTGTATCAAGTCTTCTCTCCTTTCTTCTTTCTCAAGCTCAACTCTTGGGCTTAAAGGGGTACAGTAGTTTACCCCCAAAATCTACTTCTGTAAGACTTTTCCATAACTATAACAAATAAACATATTGAAAATAAAGTTGAGTCCATATTCTAAGCCATTTGGAGTATACAGCTGGATCTTCACCACAGATGGCCTGGGATATGTGCTTAAGTTAGCCTTGTTGAAATGACATGCCAAAATCTCTTTAGAGAAACTTCAAACAGAGTTTAGTGGCAAGTCATGCTTGAAAGGATTTTTTGATGTGCACACTATTGAAAATAAAACAACGGCAGTCTCTATAATCGATTTGCTCAGAACTGGAACTGTTTTGTCTTCGCAGATTCACACACAGCCTCTTTGTTTTGGTTTCTCTCCCCTCAGCGGACAGGCACTTGACCAAACGATTACTAGCTGTGAACACAAAAGTAGCCAGTATCCTAAATGGAATCCAGGAAGTATATGTGACAACGGAACATTGCATATTATTGCATAACTACTTTGTTTGCGATTACAACACAGGTTGTCAGTACAGGTTCATCTAGTATAGCTGCTACTAAACTCTTTCGTTTCTGAGATTTTGGTATGTAATTTCAACAATGCTAACTTAAGTGCTGTTGACATCTATTGGAGAGGGCGCTTCTAACTGTTAGCCTGTGCTGCGGTAGTAAAGTGGAGAATGGAGAACCGGAGAAGCTTTCACTACTGGCCTATGAGGACAACTCAGGGTACTCACTTCACCTAAACATGAAAATAGGCTGAACCATCCCTTTAATCAACCTGGACCAACTGGGCACACAACCACACAGTAACAAATCTAGCTGTAACACTTACAGCTGAACATTCAGACACTCGGGGTTCACCAGCCAGGGGCTCTGTGTAAGCCATCAAAGAGGGGCCAAGAGGCACTGACTGGCTGAGCGATAGGCCAGCCTGGGCAGTTTCATATGGTTTGAATGAATCCATCACCATAAACAATTTTACAAGCAGTTAAAGGTAACTGGCCATGATGAAAATATGTAAGAGGCAACTAAGCATGATTCACTTTGGGACTGGAATATGAGCTCCTACACCATACTGGATGTCGTCTAGGCAACATGATGCACTTTATTTCAACTTACTCCAACCAACCTTTGACCCATTTGGTCAGAGGTAGGTAGAAACTATTTTTGGACACACGTTTTGGATGGTGATACATTTTTCAGTTTTAACAGTGAAACAACTGCCTGGGAATACAATCAAATTCAATAAAAACAGTAATGGTTTCCTTTGGCAGGGACCGAATAGTATTGTCTCCTCTCAAAGGGGTGTCTGGGTAATACACTTGGGCACAAACACTGGGACACAGTTGCCTATAAAACAGCTAATGAGGGTGAATGCTCCTCACTTTCCATTTGCACACAGACACACAAAGCAACACACACACACACACACACACACACACACACACACACACACACACACACACACACACACACACACACACACACACACACACACACACACATACATAGGCTGTATAACAACACTGAACATTCTCTTATGGCACAGTCATCTGTCTCTCTCCAGGTTGAAACATACATAATAATTCATCTTCAAATAAACAAGATAGATAGATAGATGGGAAGACAAAAAGAGGGAGCGAGAGAGAGAAAGAAGGAGAGAGAGAGAGAAAGAAAAGCATGCATGAGAGAGCTTAGTTGGCTGAACACACAGGGAGTGACCCTGCCCTGCTACCCCTGATGATTCAGCTCAATGACCAGCCAGAGGGTGAACCCACAAACCCAAAGCCCTAAACCTCACCTGCCGGGGGGAGAGGGAGGGAGGAGGACAGAGGAGAGGGGGAGGAGGAGGTGCTGACAGACCCAGTCAGGGTCAGGTGAAATGGGGGGTGGTGGGGTGAAGGCTTTGGGGGGTTAAAGCCTCCATGCAACTGCCCTCAGACAACCCCGGGCAGAGGGGTCACCTGAGGTTAATCTGGGTCCAGGACATGACTGCAGCATGTGTGTGTGTATGTGTGTGTGTGTGTGTGTGTGTGTGTGTGTGTGTGTGTGTGTGTGTGTGTGTGTGCGCGCGCGCCCCTCACTTTCCACCGCAGGTAAGGGCGCACTGAAGGGAACATCGGACATCAACTTTCAGTTCCCCCTTCGGTCTGGTCTGACACAGTGGGTCAACCTATTGACGGATGGGGTCAGACCAGCTGAGGTCAGGGCTAAGGAGCCTCCGTCCCGCCCTCTGGTGATTATGGCTACGGACCGACTGCTGCCACTCCTCCAAGGACTCAGGAGAAACATATGCTTTCACATTAGAGCGGCTAACTGGGTACCGGTCCAAAACTATGCACCACCAGTCTCTAGAGATGCATGTACACTGTCTGTTGTGTGCTAAAAATAAAGGAAGGAATGGAATGGAAACACCTTTTAAAAAATCGAACAATAAATTAGTACGCACAGCGAGGGGATGGGGGGGGGGGATACACGTTGGAAAAAAAACACGGGGTTTCCTGGCAGCCACGTCTAAGCGAATAAACAGCGGCTAATTTCTGCCCCCGCTTTAAGAGAAGCTGGTTCGAGTCCGGCCGGGGAGAAGGAGGATGTGAAATGGCTGTCATTATTTTTACAAGAAGCACAACATTTACTTTACCTATTATTGGAGGGAGTGTGGGAGGCTAACCTCCATCTGAAAGCAATTAGGAGAAGCTCAGATGCTTGGTGTGAGAAATACGGCCCTTCACAGGGAGGGAGAGCTCTACCTACCTACGCCAGGCAGGACCCTTTAACCTCTCTCCCCCAGGACACACACACACACACACACACACACACACACACGCACACACACACACACACACACACACACACACACACACACACACACACACACACATAAACACGCACACACACATACACACACACACACACACACACACACACACACACACACACACACACACATACAGATAGGCATGCACATACCCACCCGCACACACGCACGCACACACACACACACACACACACACACACACACACACACACACACACACACACACACACACACACACACACACACACACAGCCAGGATTGGTGGGGGTGGGTGCCTGGCGTGGGATGGTGCCGGCCATGGCAAAAGCCATCTGGTTCAGACCATTAGTCTTAACGAGTTAACCACTTTTTACTGGCTTGTTAGACTGCAATTAGTGTTGCATATTATTTGGTTCTGATCGCTGCCTCTCTGCATCCCACGCGACTGGCTGGTCCTGGGCACGGTCTGCTTGGAGTCTAGGCTGTCAACCTATTTGCCTTGCATGAGTGTCTCTATGTGGTGTGTGTATGTCTGTGTGTGTGTGTGTGTGCACGCATTTAGCGTGTGTGAGCATGTGTGTGCATATGTGCGTGTATGTGTGTGTGTGTCCTGGCGTGTGTGTGTGTGCCTCTGCGTGCGTCTCTGAGGGCATATCCATACGATGTGCTTGGACAACGGAGCTAACTGCCTGGCGTGTGCCGTTCTGATGGATATCAAGCTTCAGTGAAAAAAAGTGAAAAAGGCTGAAATAATAAAGTGAGGAAAAGGCGAATTATTCATCTGTTTCAACCACTCCATCCATTCAGTCAGTTAACCCCCGTCTGCTCTCTGCAAGTCAGACCTGTTTGATATATGTATGTATGTATGTGTGTATGTGGGTGTGGGTGTGTGGGTGTGTGCGTGCGTGCGTGCGTGCGTGCGTACGTGCGTGCATGTTTGTGTGTGTGTGCGTGCGTGCGTGTCCATTCAGTTAACCCCAGTCTACATGCTGAGAGTCAGACCTGTTTGATGTGTCTGAAACAGCACTTTGACGGCTGAAACAGCTTCTAGCTTGCGGCGGGCTCGGCTCGCTCCGCGTTTCTACGCTTTTCTTCACCTGACCTTCCACCTTTATTACCCTCTAAAGCAACCAATTACGCCACGCCAACCTGCTCATTCTCACACGGAACATAAAGGTGTCATAAGACCGCGGAGGAGATATAGGACCCTGCATCGATCGACCCGAGCTGTGAGAGGTTGTCTGAGACCAACTGACTAGGGCCTTGATTGGCCAAACAGGCTGCGCTCACACACTGTGGTGGAAGTCTAGGATTTACCACTCTGTACTTTAGCTCTTCGGAGGTAAGAATCAAGAAACAAGTCCTGAGTAGCCACAATATCTGAGTCCGGTATTTATTGCTTGCAAACAAGAGACAAGAGCGTAACAGCAGCCCAGCGTAGAACCGGGGGTCCGTTCAGCACAAGTCTAAAGAGACAATGATCAGGTTTGTCTTTTATACAGTTTGAACATATTGCCAGGCGCCTACAAGGCTATCGGCTGATGGCCTTGTGCTTACGTGAGAAAGGGCGGGAGAGAATGAACAATGGGGAGGCTTTCTTACTGATTAATCGCCGTTCAACATTTCACACCTATCGACAGGATGCGCCTGTCCCCCCATTATTGCTCTCTCCTACCACTCCCTCAGAGATCACCGCTGTTCATATGGTAAATCATACAGTGCTTCTCAGAACAATGGCTATAGAACTTTAGAGGTGTGGCAAGAGAAAATGTCATCACAGTAGTTACACAAGTTGTATCAGTCATATGAAAGTGTATAACCTGAAAATAGTTCTATGAATGTATTTTCCATAACAACACACACACAGACCACTTCTCCTGATAGCTCACACACACACAGACCACTTCTCCTGATAGCTCGGCGACATATGATCAGCCACACCATGAGAAGCTATTAGTGAAGTTATTGGTGCATTGGATATCAAAGAGCCAAGGTGGTGAATTTAATCAATAGAGTGGTAATGGGTATTGTCAAAGAATGTTATATGAAATCAACACACATGTGAGAGCCTGGCACTATCCTTGACCTGTGTCTGTGTGTGTGTGTGTGTGTGTGTGTGTGTGTGTGTGTGTGTGTGTGTGTGTGTGTATGTGTGTGTCTGTGTGTGTGTGTGTGTGTATGTGTGTGTGTGTGTGTGTGTGTGTGTGTGTGTGTGTGTGTGTGTGTGTGTGTGTGTGTGTCTGTGTGTGTGTGTGCGTGTGCGTGTGTGGGGTTGAATGGCTCTTCTCTGTGCTATTGTACAGTACAGCAGCCTTCCAGTCAGGGTTAGTATTCATACTGAACATGTGGTTAGGATAGAGCCAATGACCTCTGGTCACCTGCTTTTAATGGAGTGAAATTGAATTTGGAGTGAGACATAATGCAATGTGTCAGTGTGGAGAGTGAAGGTGAGGTGAGCTGAAGCCAAGACACTGTCCTTGTACACACATACACACACACACACACACACACACACACACACACACACACACACACACACTGCTTACCTGTGAACACCTCCTGTGGTTTTCACACCAGCCCAGTACGTCATCACTCTGCAGGAAGAAAGAGAGAGAAGGAGGTTTAAAAACACAAACAAATGTCCAAACCCTGTCATCAACCTGTCCACAGACTGGCAATTTATTGTAGCACTAATTCAATCATGCAAGTCATTAAATGTCTACACAGCCAAACAAACATTTCCATAACAATCATCTTCCTTTACTGTATTTACTTTATAAGTGAAGGTCTGTGTGTGTGTATGTGTGTGTGTGTGTGTGTGTGTGTTTGTGTGTGTGTGTGTGTGTGTGTGTGTGTGTGTGTGTGTGTGTGTGTGTGTGTGTGTGTGTGTGTGTGTGTGTGTGTTGGCCCAGACCAGCTTTACGTCGTCTGTGTGGGAGTGGGGCTAGGACGCCGTGGTGAGAACAGACCATAGTAAACATGAATGTGTCTGCTGACTGCCGAAACCACGGTAACGGGAGTACGTCATCACATGACCACAGGTAGTTCTAAAATACCCTGCTGACGAGAGAGGGTCCTCAGTGACTAATAGGACTGATGAGAGACAAATGATTACTTTCCTAACAGTAGCACCATATTCTCTCAGATTCAAGTGGAAATTATATTTCTATTCCACCATCCTAAAATCCTGTGTCATTTAACAGGTGATCTGTTTGAAAATAAAAAGCTATTTTCCACAGAAATCTGTCTCTTTTCCATATATGGATATCATTCCTGACTAAAACATCATAGAGAAAAAAACTACTGACAAAACGGAGAGGAGGATAATTCATGAGTTACAAAGAGATAAATTATAAAAGTGCAGGGTTGACTAGACAAGGCTTGATGATGTCATGTAAAGATGGCCTACCAAAGAGAAGGGAGGTAGCCTACAATCCCCTAAATCTGAAAAACACCAATTAAAGCCAAAACCCCAGAGCTGGAAGGGTGTGTGTGAGATAAGCCATTCTAATGAGCCCTAAACACTCCCTTTGAGTTACATTTACCCAAACACAAGCTCATCCCCTAACACTCCAACACACACTTCTCCCTTTCTTTTACACACACACACACACACACACACACACACACACACACACACACACACACACACACACACACACATAAACACACACACACACACACACACACACACACACACACATAAACACACACACATAAACACACACACACACACACACACACACACACACACACACACACACACACACACACACACACACACACACACACACGTCTCTTCGTTAGTGAGCTCTTAATCATCTCAAAGGGAACTAGTCAGAAGAACGTCCATTGTGTCCGTGGGGGTCAGGATTTTGGGGTGCACAGTGTCACAGATCTCTCCAGGAATGCTAAAAGGTAATACCACCCCGAAAGATTAGATCAGCGCCTGAGAGCAGGACAGCCATCTGAGGAGTTACGACACAAAGAGAAAAGAGAAGAGAAAATACCAAATCCCTAATTAAGAGGCTCTAACAAGCAATGTGAAGAGACAAGCGTTGAAAAGTGCAACACTTGAGAGTTTAGACGTAATTAGAAGAGAGATGAGAGGAGTGTGTAGGAGTAAACAATCCAAAGTTAAACCTACAGCCTGGAGGCTAAATGTGGTCTCTCTCTCTCTCTCTCTCTCTCTCTCTCTCTCTCTCTCTCTCTCTCTCTCTCTCTCCTCTCTCTCTCTCTCTCTCTCTCTCTCTCTCTCTCTCTCTCTCTCTCTCTCTCTCTCTCTCATGCTCTCTTTTTGCTTTTTGTCTTTCTTGTTTTTTCTCTCAGCCTCTGCCTGTCTTTCTCTCTCTCTCTCTCTGGCTCTGAGGGCAGATTGAAGGCTGTGTATATAGGACTCCAGTTTGACCAGGAGTACATTGGAAACTGCGTAAGGGTTGGGGGTCTAAGCCTTGGGCGGATCATCTGCCTCCACTGTAGTGGAGAGATGCAAGGTGGTGATAAGGACTCAAACATCCTCCTCTCCCTCACTCTGAATAGAGGCTTGATTGACAGGGTCACAGGGAGGAGTGAACCCTGTTGTTGTGTATCAAGGACATTCGGGAACAGGAGGCTAGGTTGCTGTGGCCTCCTTACGACCTGTGTCTGTGTCTGAAACTCTGTGTTTGTACAGCATGAAGAGAGGCAGCACAGGAGACCTCCTACCTTACCCCATATATACACAGCTGGCTCTAAATGTTACTGTAACAGTACTAAAACAACACTGACCAGTGTGTGTGTGTGTGTGTGTGTGTGTGTGTGTGTGTGTGTGTGTGTGTGTGGTGTATGTGTCCGTGCATGCGTGCGTATCTGTTTCCTGTCATGTCCGTTTTTCTCAGTGATATATTCTCTGTTAATCCAGTTAAAACAATTTTCAGTGTCATTCATGGGAAACGTCTCAGAATTTCCCTTCCCATGGGAATATTTCTCTGGTCTCTGTATACATAGGAAGTCCTGACGACACTCATCCCAGATATCATCTCTTGGTGGCACTCAGCACTGCCTCCCTCAGACTTCTCTCTCTCCCTCTGCCCCTTCACATGTGTAGATGTTTTAGGAAAAAGAGAACCGTAGTCTAGCCACGCGCCAGCACACTGGCTTTATGACATCTGACAACAAAAATGTTGCGTGAAATCGTTAGGGAGTGGTTTTGGATTGAAGTGATAGAGTCAGAGAAGTGAGCCAGTCTTAGTACTTAGTACTTAGTAATCTTAACTGTCATCATCAGAATCAGGGAATGACTAGGCTGATGGCCTGTGATGGCTTCTGTCTGCCTGAGGGTTTAGTGTCTAACTATAGGCCTAACCCTAGCCTTAACCCTAGCTCATAACCCATAACTCTTGCCATAACCCTAGCCCTAGAGTGTGTGCGTGCGTGCATACAGTTTATATCTGTGTGTGTGTACACTTTTATGTTGACAGGAAGAATCCATTTAGAAATGGCCCTGGTTACAGTAGATGATGGTGGGGGGTTTCAAACACAACTGTACCAACTGCCATCATGTATAATAGCCCCAATTACATGTCAACTGCAAAGGCAGGCAGTTAGCTAGCTCACTTACAGCATCGCTTACTGGCTGGCTCCCACCAATCACCAGACAGGAGATAAGACACGGTAATCACGTCTGATCTCTGTACTGTTGGACGACAACACAGGGAACTCTCGTTGTCATAACTGTTCTCAGGCATACAGTTCAATAGCCCGTAACCACTTGCTGCATGCTCCCCTCCTCCCCTCCTCCCCTCCTCCCCTCCTCCCCTCTGTAGAACCCTAATAAGTCTATGGTATAACCCCCCTGGATGACAGGAGAGGTTGAAAGAAAAAGGAGAGATGTAAATCATACTACTACCAGATGGAGTGATAAAACAACCCCTGTGTGTGTGTGTGTGTGTGTGTGTGTGTGTGTGTGTGTGTGTGTGTGTGTGTGTGTGTGTGTGGTTGAGAGAAATTGAGGAGAAGAAAGGGAACTGTGGTCAACTGTGTGTATTTTACTTTCACTCTGGCGAAGCAGAAACCCTCATACTCCACTTCACACGAGATCTTAATTAAACAAGAGTAACTAACTCTCACTAAGTAATAAGTAACAGATGATGTGTGTGCGTGCGTGCGTGCGTGCGTGCGTGCGTGTGTGCGTGCGTGCGTGCGTGCGTGCGTGTGTGCGTGCGTGTGTGTGTGCGTGTGTGTGTGCGTGTGTGCATGTTCATGCACATGAATCTAGCATCTCTGTGAATACGTTGACCCCCCAAATCATACAGTCACAGTCATATAATTTATCTGAAAATCCATGTTGAGGTTTTCCCCTTCTTCCCGTAAGTTGCATGTTGTTAGTGACACAGTGCGGTGTAACAGAGAACTCGGTCGCATTGCGCGCTGTTATTTGTGGTCCCCCTCATCCTGTAAACACGTACGTCAACAAAGTGGACATTTTACTGCCTCGACTGTATGTGTCAGCAGCTCCACATGACATCCAACTGAACAACAGTTGTTCATATCAGCACGCCAGAGCTCACCAGGGCAGGACTGTGGTAATGGTCATGTCTATGACAGAGTAATTACATGCTTGACTCTCCCTGGACACACACACACACACACACACACACACACACACACACACACACACACACACACACACACACACACACACACGCACTCACTGGCACAATAAAACGAGGGAGGCAAAGGTGATTCAACTCCATTAATATCCATTAAATTGCATTGATGTGCTCTTCCGGTCTGACAATGCAGTGTATGTTTTAGGGGTAGCCCAGGCAGGACTCAAACCCTGCAAGCTCCCTCCTCTCAGTCAGACTCTACAGACAAGAGGTCCAACCCTCGATGGCAAAAGCTGGCGTTTTACAGAGGACGCTACACTCTATTGTCTGATCCAGATGGCTCTAAAAAGGCCCATTACTATTGGAATGCATGCAGTACCCTACAGTATGTGCCATACAGGTTACACTGAAACAGACAGACTCTTGGTGCTCTGCCCAGTTCACATATGATAAATGCACAGAGTATCACTTTACTTAATGTATTGACTTTCAGAGGTGCACTTTACCATCTGAGTTTCTATAAGTTCTTTGTTAAAACATCAGGTATAACAAATGACTTCTTCTAAAACTTCCTCTACCACTCAGACACTATTATTCCACTGCTTTTTGACGTTCAAGGGAATATAGCTTTTTAATATCCTGGGTTTGTATGCATGGCTACATTCTTGAGCTTGGGAGAGGTAGGGAGGGAGAGTGAGGGAGAGAGAGAGAGAGAAAAAGAGAGCGCAAAACATTAGGCTCCTAAACATTGGACTGACTCCAGACTACCTTGTGAAAAAGTACAGTAGCCCTGGATCTGAGGCCTCAATTCCAACAGCTATGATAAACAAAGAATTCCTCACTGTTTGCACTGTGGCAGTGATCTATCAGCCCGGTGACAGAGCATGGGTTCAACGCTAAAGCAACACCATCTGTGTGCCAGTGAGACTGACTGGAGGTGAGATGAAAGGCAGGTTGATGGAGCCCTCCGTCTCACTGTGTGAAACACCCTGTCTCTCTCTCCATAGCCAGCCAGGTGTGGGAGTAGGGCTGCTCCTGACCCTGGCCAACTCTTAAAGGGCCTTTTGTTTCATATGAGGACTTAATGTTGTGTCTTAAGTTCGGAGGTCACTTGGCTGTTTTCGTGTTCTACTGTACTATAGGTACTGTCTGCTAAGGCTCACTGTTATGGAAAAGCACATACGAGTGAGATCGAGAGCCATGGCTTGGGGGGGGGGGGGGGGGGGGTGGTGCTAGGGAGGGGAGGGGGAGGGGGGGCAGGAACAGAGCTACAGCACAGAGGGGTAGACCTGAGGTTTGGGGTGGGCTTGTGAGCCACCCTGTGCGGAGCTGCGCCTCACCACATAACTCAGCCTCACTCCACCATGCACTGACCTCTGCCCTTCGACCTTTAACCTCCCTCCTTAGTTGGGCTACTGTCCAGTCTGAAACCAAACCCCTGGCCCTGGGACTCTTCTAATAGATTGAACTGGATCAGATGTCTGTCAGAGGAAACTCTGTCTAGCCTTCCACAACACCAGGTGCAGGTATTATCATAAATCTTATAGCTTCAACCATCTGATTATTTCATATCTACCAGAGGTACCTCGGGGGGGAAAAACTAGAAGTGGCTGTGCAGACCTGTAAAAAGACTATCATCTGCGGTGCAGTCCAAGTGGCGTTGGATAAAAAAAATGATCCTCTTTTGGATCAGTCTGAGTATGGAAGAACACACCAGAGCGGAGAGGACTGAATATCCTACACAGGAGGGGGGAGAGGACAGAACAATACCTTCATTCTGCTTTACACACACATGCACACATGCACGCAGGCACGCACGCACACACACACACACACACACACACACACACACACACACACACACAGTTTCTCCATGGTCTGAAGGATCTGGGACATCTAATAGCAGGGAGCCAAATGTAATCTGGCCTCTCTTGAGGTCTCAGCACCTAGTGACATCTAACACTACCTCTACTCTCTCTCCACCTTTTACAACTTTATCACTCTTTTATTTCATTCCTTTCCTTGCCACTGTACCTTACGTTATCTCCCCTCTGGGGAGTTTTTCCTTGGCCTGTTTTTTGGTGGTCTATGGTCTACGGTTACAGTTCATATTGTTTGTATTGTACTTATTGTTTTATTTTTTGTATTGTTTATATGGTAAACCACTTTGAGACAACTGTCTTTCCAAAAAGTGCAATATAAATACATGTGATTGATTGATTTGTCTCTGTATGACAAAGTAATGAATACATGATAATGGATTGCGTTTTTCCCCCACTAGGTCCCAAAGGGAGAATATTACACATCCACCACCAATATATAGCACACACTCTCTCACTCAGAAGGAGGAAGAACATCATATTGAATGTCGGTAAGAGTTAAGAGAAACACCTGCAACCCTCGCAGGTGTGTGGAAAGAGGCTTCACTTTCCTCAAAGGAGATGAGGAGTGAGTGACACACACACACACACACACACACGGTGGCATAAATTACATTGGCACATAGCTCTCTGCTGTATCAAAAAACCCATTGTGTCTCTAGCCCCAGATAACCCTAGCCGTCTTTGATGCCTAATAGATAACTCATGTGTGACTCTCTCCATTAACATCTAAAGGAGCACAAATGCCAGTGGGGGGATATGACTGCGTTCAGATAGCCCAGCTGCATGTATCGTAGTGATTGAAACAACCACAACACTGGC
Organism: Argentina silus; assembly: GCF_951799395.1. Classification (NCBI taxonomy): domain Eukaryota; kingdom Metazoa; phylum Chordata; class Actinopteri; order Argentiniformes; family Argentinidae; genus Argentina; species Argentina silus. Next base: position 7,256,696 of record NC_139660.1, on the reverse strand, counting down.
ATCATAAGCAGTATCAACTCACCTAGAGAAGAGGAGACGCGGCATTTCTTTAAGAAGAATTCACTGGCCTCTGGCCGATTACTGTTGATACCGTAATGTGCTTTACTAATAACTGTTAGCCTACTACTGTGTCAGTAGCCTACATGAGCCTATATGATGTAGCCTACGTGATCTAACTCCAGTCTAATGCTGCATTCAACAACCTCATCCCCCCACCCCCCCCCCCCCAAAAAAAATCCTGATTTAAACGCAGAATTTCACCCTACTCTTCTCGTCTAAGGATGAGCTAATGCAAGTCTTGAGGTCTCATAGCTGTCTAGGGCTCAACCGCTGTTACATCTGCTCTGCTCTCTTGCTCCTTGGGCTGTGGCTGCTGGTGTGACCTCTGAACTGCCTCCCGCTTACTCATCTACCTACCGCACACACATGCCCACATGCTTAAGGAATCACACGACACAGACGGATTGAAGAAGCCATGTACAGATACAAAGGAAGACACTTGCAGTCCAGTGAGGCCACACACACAAAACTTCAGGAAACATGACACAAAATCATGCAAAGGAAACACACACACACACACACACACACACACACACACACACACACACACACACACACACACAAACAGTGCAACACAGTTACAGGGAACACACAACAACAACATGCAGTACAGTCTTTTGCTGTTCACTAGGCAGCCGGCTGAGGTGTGAAGTGGAAATAGTGAGTGTCACATTCCAGTGGTAGGAAGCCAGCCAGGCGTAGAGTCATCCTACCCTGCTACACACACACTCTCTCTCCTCCTACACTCTCTCCTGCCCATACTCTCTCCAGTGGCTGACTAGGAGTCATCACACACACACACACACACACACACTCTCTCTCCTCCTACACTCTCTCCTGCCCATACTCTCTCCAGTGGCTGACTAGGAGTCATCACACACACACACACACACACTCTCTCTCCTCCTACACTCTCTCCTGCCCATACTCTCTCCAGTGGCTGACTAGGAGTCATCACACACACACACACACACACACACACTCTCTCTCCTCCTACACTCTCTCCTGCCCATACTCTCTCCAGTGGCTGCGGTGGATAGGATGGGTTCTAGCTATGTGGGTGATGTGGCCCAACTAGCTACACTAGGAGTCATCACACACACACACACACACACACACACGCATGCACGCGCGCGCACGCACGCACACACACACACACACACACACACACACACACACACACACACTATCTCTCTGTCTCTCAATCTGGCTTTCTGTGGGTGATGTGTTTTTGGTTTCACGTGGGCGATGTGTCTCTAGCTATACATGTGGATGATGTGTTTTTGGCTAAATGTGGATATGACTGTGCCTATGGTGAATGATGTCATCTTTGGCTGGAGCTGTTATCTGAAAATGTTTGTTTTCAAACATATACGTCATACCTCATATGTGCTGGTGGGAAAGAAAAACGATCTGTTTGAAACATTGTCTTGAAGCCACTTACTCCCTAAAATAAGACCACAGGAAGCAAAGGAAAGGAAATATCTGAAATACTGCTGTGTTAAAAAACACTTTTAGAAAACCACTTATAGATATGCAATAATATTTGCCTAAATCTCATAAATTATAATTTACCCTAATAGAGATGGATCATTTTAGGAATATGACATATAATTATTACTTATAATTATTATCCTCGGCAGCAACTGTGAACTCTTTCATTCATTCTACAACTCCTTCATGTTGTTACACTCAGACCAAATGTCGAGTTCTCTCTCACACCCCCAGCTCCAGCCCCACCTCCACCCCCATCCTCGGAGCTGTGAAACAGCCGCACTCCAACACCTCGCCGCGCAGAGCAGGGACTCTGCTCCAAGTCACCCAGAGGCCACCCTCATTATCCGACACCCAGGTGGCCGAGGATCTGTTGGCTGCACCGGTTCCAGCCCCCCACCCCCCCAGCTCCACTCACGCCTCACAGTCCCATTCGACTGAAATCAAGCAAGGCTCCGTGCTTAATGACTTTCCCACCCACTAACCGAACGCACATGTTGAAAACGTTAAGGATAATATAGGCTTCCTCCCCAACTAGTATTTTAACAAATGTTTAGCTCGCATTCCAGTGTTTAAGAATTCTAGGTAATGTATTGAACATATTAGGCCTAGATGTCAAATGAATTATTCTGCAACTGACATCAGAGGACTATAATAACAGAAAACACACTAAAATCTAGCCACATTTGACTAAATCATGATGCACAATGGCAGATCACTTTGCCATAATTTCAATGCCATAATTTGTCTAAAAGTCGTAGTTATTAATAAAAAAAAGCTAATTTACCTGAAGATGTTTGAAAGAAGCTGTCAGTTGTGTCATATGAAGAGTGAGGCAGCGCGAAGTGCATCGCGCGCTGTTGATTTTCTCCAAAACCTCCCCGTCTTCAGCACCGGTCCTGCGCGCGGAGCTGAACGCGACCAAACACCACATAAAAACGAGGTTAACCGGCCAAACTGACATTCTGTCGGCTGCAAACAGTGAAATGCGTGATATAAGTTAACAACTTAATTTATTTTTGTCTTATTCAGCCCGTGTCAACTCCTCTAGTTTACTTTGAGACTCAGGTTTGGAATGGTGAGATTACCGCTCTCTATCCGCACGGTGGAACAGATTTCCTCACGGACACTCCCCCCAACGCTGCACGTGTGGCACCTCATCACTTGCCAAAGTCCTGTAGACCGGAGCATCTATTTTTGAGTGCCAAGGAGGTCAACGTAATTTAGCCTAAGTTATTCAATTGGTGATTAAACGACTGCGATTATTAAATTAAAAGAACTGCGCAATTCACTCATACATTTCCACTTGCAATGTATTACAAGACCATCATTAGGAAAACCTAATAAACAACTATTTATTATGGGAATTAGCTAGTTACAGCATTTGTCGCCAACCTTTACAGTCGAGTAATAAATTGTTCCTAATTACAGTGGCCTACATACACTCACCGAATACTTTATTAGGAACACTATACTAATACTGGGTAGGGTCTCCCTTTGCTCTCAAAACAGCCTCAATTCTTTGTGGCATTGATTCCACAAGATGTTGGAAACATTGCTTTGAGATTCTGGTCCATGATGACATGATTGCATCACGTAATTCCTGCAGATTTTTCTGGTGCACTTTCAAGCTGTGAATCTCCCTTCTACCACATCCCAAAGGTGTTCTCTTGGATTCAGATCTGGTGACTGGGAAGGCCACTGAAGAACACTGAACTCATTGTCATGTTCATGAAACCAGCTTTAGACGACTTTTGCTTTGTGACATGGTGCATTATCATGCTGGAAGTAGCCATTAGAAGATGGGTAAATAGTGGCCATGAAGGGATGCACATGGTCAGCAACAATACTCAAATAGGCTGTGGCGTTCAAGCGATGATTGATTGGTATTAACAGGCCCAAATTGTGCCAAGAAAACATTCCCCACACCATTACACCACCTCCACCATGAGAAGGTCTACAAGTGTTCCTAATAAAGTGTTCAGTGAGTGTATACAAAAAACACCTCAACATCATAGAACTTCATAATTCTCTTATAAAACTGGGGTTTTCTGAGCTATGTTTTTAGTAACATGGTATACTACAATAGTTAGTTCAATCTACCGGATAGCAAATGTTTCTTATTCATTTTTTATCAATTCATGAATGAGTAGCCTAATAGCACTTTCCTGAAATTGTCTTCTATGGTATTAGTTTTTCCTGATTGCACACAATTTTACTGAAACAATCAAACGGTCACACAAGTATAGGCTATTATGTTAGACTGATGTTTAAGAACTCTTCCATGTGGATGATGATAATCACAAGCATATAATTTCCATGATATCTGAAGAACCCAGCTGACACCGAGCAAACTTTAAGTCTGCTTAAAGTACTCTAATATGGGAGGTCTGCATGGAGGAACACCTGGGTCACGCTAGAATTACAACACCATTCTGGGAATCTCAATGTACCCTTATAAAGGTTCACAAAGTAATTGTCCCCGGGTCTGCATGCAATTTTCCAGGTGAAGGTGGAGAATGGAGAGAGAGCAGGATATGCCCAAATAAAAGCAGAGTGAGTGAAGGGAACGTGAATAGCACTCCTGGCATTCCTTTCCCAAAGGGGCTAGAGAATGGCTCTTAACCCGATTTGGGTCACGAGACGTATGTGTTCAAAGCGATTTGCACAAAATATGTGTAATCACTTGTTGAACTTCTAAAGTATATGAATGAGACATTATTGGGTTACAGAAATTAGGGTGCAATAATAATAATAATGGTGATCTCGGTCTCTGTCTCAGAGAAAGAGAGAGAGAGAGGGAGAGAGCAAAATAATGTGTGTGTGTGTGTGTGTGTGTGTGTGTGTGTGTGTGTGTGTGTGTGTGTGTGAGAGAGAGAGAGAGAGAGAGAGAAATGCATGACCACATGCATGCCTGACTTATTTCAGCCGTAGCCAGCTGAAAACATACCAGTGCTTCAGAATCTATTCAGAACCAGTCAAAGGGCAAGGTTGTGTAAATAAGACAACCTTTATAGAATATAAGATTCTCAAGGTAAAAGATTAAACTGGGGTTGTTGACAAGTCCTTTCCAGGAAATGCCAAAGGCATTCTCTTAGCATTCTAAAAGCAGTTTGTTTTACAAAGAGATAGCTGTAATTCCTTGTTAATACATCCATTTCCTCTGAGGTTTTTGTAGTCTCCCACGTTCCAAAACCTTAGACAATGCACTTTTCCATGTGATGACATAATTACATAACAAATAGTAGCCTAAGCAATGTTGAAGGGTCATCAATTAAGTCTCCTTTTGCATAATTAAATTGTTTTTCATGTCACTATTTTCCATATGTCCCAGTCACAACCCATCATAAGCCTATTTAAGCAGCACCATACCAAAACATTTGTTTGTGTTACATCTAGTTAGGCCTGTCTTCTTCTGTTGATGAAATGGCAAGGACTTCTGACCTGATACAAGACATACAAGCACAAACACATGCATGCACACACACACGCATGCACACATGCACACACGCACACACGCACACATTGTTGGCTATTCATGTAACTCACCAGACAGAAACATTTTCATATTGCTATAAAACACCCAGCTCAAGTTTCTGAATAAACCATTAGGGGAACAAAAAGAAACTCACCAGTTCCACAAGTACACACACACACACACACACATACACACACACACACACGCACGCACGCACGCACGCACGCACGCACACACACACACACACACACACACACACACACACACACACACACACACACACACACACACACACACACACACACACACACCATATCAGAAACACTTACTGTCTGTCCAATTGTGCTCTTTGATTAAAACCAAATGTGCATGATTTGGCAGGATCTGAGGAGTCCACCAGGAATTGAGCTAGACATTTCTGCCAGAGCTAAATTGACAAGTTAAAAGCAAGGTTTCAGCTCTTTACCTCAGTTGAAAGAACAATCTTCAGAATTTTTATTCGCAATTGGAATTTTAGTCAGTATATCATACACGTTTGTGACAGATGGATTTGTCTTTCCGGCCTTCGGCCTAAATCAGATGTGAATACTCTGGCTTAACAACGATGGCCAGCTTCAGATGTGGTCTGACTGGATTTCTGCTATTCATACATTTACCCTGCTAGTTTAAGCTTTCACAACTCATTTGCTGGTGATGTGTCCATCTCTCTATAGTTTTGTCCCCATGCTCTGAACTCTGAACAAAGTTTTCTTTCAGGATTCTCCAAACACTATGCAGATGCACATCTTGCGACAATTCTGTAACAAACATATTAGAATATTGGAACACAATAAAACAATGATTATGGAAAGACTAGGCCACTTCAATGATTTGACACTGTTTGATCCAAATATAACATCCTCTCTTATGGGCCTTGAGATGAGTTTCATTACATTTCCCATCATTCAATATGAGGCTATATGGTTCTATGTTTCTCAGGAGGCTCCAACGATGAGCAACTGAGTGTGTCCTATATCTTGTGTTGTTTAATGGAGTGTGGATAGGCTTGGTCACTTAACACTCACAGTGTTGAGACAACATGGATTATTCTAACAAATTGTAGAAGCCATCTTCAAGCAATTCAAACTTGTCCAATAAAGATATAAACAATGAATAACATGCAATACACTGAAAAAAAAACACACACAAAAGCAACAGGTTACTCCCAAGTTTCTGGGAATCAAATTTATGACTGTTGTGTTGGATTAACAACTCAGCAATGAATCGTGAGAGAGAAATTCAACTCCATTGGAAGAATGCTTCTCAAACTTTTAACTTTCCAAGGCTGTCAAATAACCACAGAGATTATATCCTCCATCAGAAAAGGTCAAGTTCTCCTATCTCCTGGGATGAGGTCTAGAAACTTCTCAAATGCTTCCAGATCTCTGATTCATCGCTGATACAAATCAGGGAACTAAAGCCGTCTTCAGACAGGAGATACAGCTTCCACAGTTCCGTAGTGCCGTCTATGTCTAATGTCTTCCCAGGCCAGGAACACATGAATAGACAATCTGACATCTTTATCTTAACTGACTTCATACCATGAAACCAGTGAAAAATAGATGTTCTGATTTTCTGACTTCAACTGCATCTGTAGTCATCATCATCATCATCATCATCATCATCATCATCATCATCATCATTATCATTATCAGTCAGGAGATCTCTCAACACACTGTAGTAGAAGCTTTAAGCATTTGTAGGCCTACATAACATATCATACATTTAAATGATTAGGCCTATACTACCATCATCTGGTTAAAGGAAGAATTGCAGTCAAGGTGCAATTTACACCTGTCCGGTCATCCTTATTTGGAATGCCTGTCAGCACAACACTATAATTTCTTTCATTGAGGGACTATGATCTTTATGTCGGCTTAGTTCAGATATCTGTGGGTCTGATTAATTGTGTAATTTATTCAGAAATGTTTAGAGAAATATCGAGTGAAAATGTGTAGATAGGCTGCAAGGAAGTTGTAAATTAATCATGCTAATGAAATTATAGCAGAACGCTTCAAACTCGTCGGCCCTGCTGCGCATCCTAAAGTAAACCTTGTCCTTATTGGCTTTATTTCAACATCTCTGTTTTCCACGTTGATTCCAAAAGTCACTGCCATGGAATGTAAACAAATGCCCTGTGGAAGAACAAGCAAAAAACGCAGATCAGCTTCGCAGTCGTGAAGGTTATTAGAAAGTAATTAAAATGAGGAAATGCACCTGGATCTTAGTGTACGCTCAACTCTTTCACACCTGGGCCCAGGTGATCGAGCTGTCGTCGACGCCTTGTAACGACAAGAAGGTGGAGAAGCTGTCTCGACTGGCTCTCACCTACACCAATGAGGATAGAACCACGGGATATAAATTTGCACTCAACAGGATTACCAACGTTCACCTTCATGCACAGGTTCGTTTTGTCTACGAATATGCTGTGAGTTTATATCAAAGCTATCCTAGCACAAGGGGGTCGAACCATCTAATGGGAACGTATGATTTAAATATGTTAATGCACACTCATTAATAATAATTACCGTACACCTCCTTGAGCATGTTAATGCGCACTCATTAATAATAATTACCGTACACCTCCTTGAGCATGTTTCCCTTTTGCATATAGACCAACAGTTTTGATGGAATTATTTGACATTTTGTCTAGAGAGGGTGTTGTTCATGTGGTGTTGCTGTGTGGTAATGTAATGCCCAGACCATGAATCATGTGAACTTGGGAGGTTCAGTTGTCCCACCTCTGATGTATTCATATCTCACAGGCCTCTTTCCAAAGCTCACTTAGCCCACACAACACAATGCATGCGCGCACACACACACACACACACACACACACACACACACACACACACACACACACACACACACACACACACACACACACACACACACACACACACACACACACACACGAGGTGTTCAGCCTCTGTATGGTCTTTATCACATGCTGGAATAAAGTACATTCAGCCAAAACCCCATTATGAATGAAGTTGAAGTCAAATGTCTCAGGTCAAGAGAGGGAAAAATAAACACCCCAGCATGCTGTGAGTGTTTGATGTTTCTCTCCATTTTAACTCCCTCCTTGTGTTTGTCCATCAGGGTCCAGCTGGAAACGTCTACTACCTGAATCTAGACGTGTTGGAGACCAAGTGTCACATTGGGAGCCCCCAACCCTGGAAACGCTGTGATGTCAGACCATTCAAGGAAACTGTAAGATTCAGGACTGATAGAGACTGAACAGTACACACGCACGCACACACACACACACACACACACACACACACACACACACACACACACACACACACACACACACACACACACACACACACACACACACACACACACACACTGCATAAACAAATGCAAGACAGCAGCAGTATTTTTTTTATTCACACCAGCATATACATTCATCACCAGCCAAGATGTACACTGCTGCAGTTGCTACTCCTGGATCAGAATCAATGTCTCTCTGTGTTCCTGTTTTGGCCTGTTTAACTCTTCAGTTAAACTGGCCTTGGCCAACAATGCTGAGGGTGTTACTAATACAGCACAGTGGAGCTGTAGGGAAGCTGCCATGGCAGCCGATACAGAAATGACCTCACCGCATTCTGCCCCTGATAGTCAGTAGAGAACTCATGTTTAGAAGGTGTTGAAATTGGTCTTTCTAATCACAATCTTTCCTAGACCTTACTTGACCTTTTCCCTATGAGATTGCATTTAGAAAAATTATAAGGGAACTATTTTGTTATCAATATGACATTTACAGTACAGTGTGTGACATTTTATTCCTTTTTTCACCTTGTTATTCCTTTTCAGCAAATCTCTGGGAACTGCAACACCACTATTCTACACACACCTGAGGGATTCTCCTATCTCTACAGCTATGACTGTACTTTGGTACCTGGTAGGCTTACAGTCCCCTCAACCCTGCACCTATACTACAGCTGTGGCTGGTACCTGGTAGGCTATGTCTGGTACCTGGTAGGTCTACAGTCCTCTCAGCCCTGCACCTATACTGTACTACAGCTATGACTAGTACTGTACCTGGTAGGTTATAACTGGTATCCCTTGGGCTATGACTAGTATCTGGTAGACAATTACTGGAATCTGGTAGACTATGACTGGTATCTGGTACCTGGTAGACTATGACTGGTATCTGGTAGACTATGACTGGTATCTGGTAGACTACTGGTGGGCTATGACTGGTATCTGGTAGACTATGACTGGTATCTGGTAGACTACTGGTGGGCTATGACTGGTATCTGGTAGGCTATGACTGGTACCTGGTAGACTATGACTGGTATCTGGTAGCATATGACTGGTATCTGGTAGACTATGACTGGTATCTTGTCTCCCATGTGTAAATGTCATATTGGACACATTATACAAACACAGTAGGTTTGTGTCTGTGAGCAGGAAGACACCCCATTGTGTATGATATTATATTGCTGAGTTGACTTTCAGGCCCTTCTTCTCTCCTCTCTCTGTAGACCCTCCAGAGAAGCTGCTCCAGATGTGTCCAGACTGCCCCCTGCTGTTGCCCACTGACAGCCCCCAGGCCGTGCATGCTGCCGGCCTGACCCTCCACAAGTACAACGCCCAAAGCACCCTGCCCTCCAGCCTGGCCCTGCAGAACATCACTAGGGCTTCCTCACAGGTTCATAGTACCTTTACCACCATACCACTATACCTCACCACTGCCTAGCTTCTGATCCTGCTAAATTACATTTAAATTGACCTTACCGGTATGCTCTTATTTCTCTCTAATGTTCTGAAAATCTGATCTCTCCATTGTCCTCATCCAGGGTGGCCCAGTGCAGGCCAGCTTTGTGGAGTACACCGTCCAGGAGTGTCCTGAGGGGCACTTGGGCACATGTGTGCCAACTAACAAGGGCAAACAGGTATGTCTGCATTTATGTACAACACTGCATTTCTATTATAATAATAAAAACTATCCAATCAGTCAAAACAAACAAAGACATAGACATATTCCTACAGTTGACCCCCCCCCCCCCCACACACACACACACACACACATTTCTCTCCCCTCCAGCCAGTAGGGTTCTGTAAGGGGGCGGTGTACGGTGATGTGAAGAGGCAGCCAGATGTCGACGTGACTTGTGAAATATTCCACCCACAGGTAAACATCACTCTCATTTTGATTGTTGATTGGTTGTGCTTTGTAACATCAAATTCTAGGAACCAAAAGTGTGTTTTTTCATCCTAATGTGACAGAACAACATGACACCCTATACAGAACACAAAGTAAACAAAAATGGTTGTTTACTGTTTGTTTGATGTTGTGTATTCTACTCCTTTTCAGAGAGTTCATGTTGGTGGCCCAGCCCAACCACAGGTTCATGACATGACTCCACCTCACCTCCCTACAGTGCCTGACTCTGGAAACCATGTCCCCATCTTTTTCCCTTCCTTCCCGACACTGCCCCCTTCTGTCACGAGAGGGCCAAGACTCGTTGATCCCAGAGTGGACCCTAACCCCCCTAACTCCATCACTGTGTCACCTCTGGCCTCCAGCGAATCCTCAGAGGAACTAGGGGGCGCTACATCTGAGTCTGATTCCTCTGAGGAGCTAGTGGGCACTGTAATTCGCCCCCCCTTTAACTTCCGCTACAGCCTCCCCCAGCAGTGTAGGAGGAGGAGGAGGAGGCAGGCCCTGGGCACGCCCAAGCCCCCCCACACCCCTGTGTTCCTGTCAGTGTTCCCCAGCTCCCCCTCCCCCTTCCGCTCCTGTCCTGGACCTTCTCGCTACACCACAGTGTAAACTAGACTAGAACCACAGTTTCAAACTCAACTCCTGACCCACACTGACCTGAGGATGGTAGTTTGGTAGCGCTGTTGTAAGGCCAGGTCTAGGAACTGCAACAGTTTTAAGAGTTTTCTGTTAACGACCAGAGCTCTCTCTTTAATAGGGAACAGATTGTGTCATTATATAGTCTACAGCTTACCCACTTAGGGATTTTAGGGACAGAAGAAGCCCTGATCTGATATACTGTATAAACGGACGTAAATAAACACTTACTTACTTACAATCAATGATGACTGTTTACTTAATACTCGTTGATGCTGTTAATCACCACAAAAGTATAATATGAATCATTACTCGTGAAGTGTTTGATAGATTATAAATGTGAATAAATACCTCTTTATGATACGAGAGGTCCTAATCTCTCTCTCAGGGCTCTGGTGTGCTCATGTCTGGTTAGTATTGTAACAACCCTGTTTAAGGCCCGTTAGCATCTCCACCAAGGGAGTGAAGTCTCTTGGTGTTGTAGCTAGCGCGGCCGGTTTGTTAGCAGAAGGTTGTTACCTGCTTAGGGTGCTCCTGCATTCGCTACAGTATGAAATCCAATTGTTTTCACAAGATGCAGTTTTTCACTCTCTCTGCAGTGAGTTAGAGGCTGCTTTTACGCCCTCAAGCAAACACTCAACAGTCTTCGACTTTGAATTGAAAGTAGAAAGTAGTATACTTACATAGATATATACGTACTACTAATGTACAGGCTATGCACACTACTTGTGGTATTAAGGACTGCAGTCCAGTAGGACTATGGTTATTGATTGAGGGGAAAGTCATCCGGGTTATGAAACAAAACAGTTTTTTTTCAGATACCTCAGCCACAGTTATGCTGTATTAATCATTTTCCACCCCTTAACTAACCCCCTTACAAGACCCCATGCTTCGCTCCATGATAGCTTTATGACTCAAGACATATTACCTTGAAAAGGTGGCCGTCCAATCACACACCAGACAGTCCTTTTCTCACGATACACACCATTAAATCCACCAGTCTCTGAGCTGTCTGAATACCTTCACGTAGCCTGTCTAAATCATAAACCACATCACTGGTCTAAAATGAACTATATATCTTCAGACAATTTACAACAACTGTGTTTAGATGATGTCCCTTTGAAGCCTGGGTTTCAGTGACTCTCACACAGGCACTTCTGATGAAGCCGGTATGATCATTGTCTGTATGAGTGTTTTATGTAAAGAATGTAATTTATGTAGAACAGAAACTCAAACTGGTCCCTGAGGGTGAGAATGGAGGTGAGGAGGACTGAAAGTTAAACTGAAGATTTATGTCTAATCCACAAGAAACCAGAAATGGGACATAAATCTCAGACCTTTTGAAAGTGAACCATTATGTACAGTATTCTGTTGGTGGGAAAAAAGGTTATTGCAATATCAGTCGCATGCACGCACGCAGGCACGCATGTAGCAAGCATGCACGCACACATCTGTGCGCGCGCACACACACACACACACACACACACACACACACACACACACACACACACACACACACACACACACACACACACACACACACACACACACACACACACACACACACGCACACACAGTCACCAAGGGAGCAAACTTCACCATAAAATGGGACACATGTTATCTGTTCCACTGTACGTATGACCATCCATTCGTGGAAAAGGTGTTCTGTCAGTCAGTGACACTCCGGACACTCACTTCCACCCACAGTCCTACAGAAGGTTCAATATTCGCGGGGCTCAGCCTGGCTCAGCAAATAACACCTGTGTACTTACTGGGTAGCAGAGCTTTGGAGAGCTGATCAAAGAGACTCAGATTGGATAGATACGCCCCCAGATAACTCCTGATTCTCTCTTTAATCATTAATCATTGATCAGCTGGTATGAGGGACAGTACTGTAGTTTGTACATGGTCATAGTGCAAGGACCACCAGGGAAAAAAACACTGTTATCGTGTCAAAACCGACCTCTTGATCTAAAACAATACTGTTTTTATACAGCTACGTATAAAGTGCAGTAAAATCGAAAAATTACAAAACATCAGTGAAAAACCAAACACAAAAACCCTAAAAATTCACAATATGAGAGTGAACCGTTTGCCATACATATATAGTAACCCAGAGACAGATTGCTCCCTGTCTTTCTGTTTGCTTTAGAATTGACATTGGCAGCTCTCTCTCTCAGCATGTCCTCTTTTACCTCCTTTTACTTTAACCTCCCTCCTGTCATGTCCAAACAGAAGTTTGTATAAATAACTACCTGCTGAGGCAGTGCCACATTATTTGGCTGTGCCATGAAGGGACTAGTGGTGGTTCTACTGAGTACCCTGGTGCTGGGGCCGCTGCCCTGTGCCGGCCAGGTGCTGCCGCTGGACCCAGTCAGCTGCAACGAGCCCGGAAGCAGGTCAGCAGCGAGGATGGCCATGCACTCTATCAACCGACACCATCACCATCATGGATACAAGTTCAAGTTGAGCAATGTCAGAACCAGTACGGGTGAGAAGGTGGGTGATGGACAAATGTGAGTGGGACTGGAGGGGTTTTGGGGTGTGTGTGCATGTGTGTGTGTGTGTGTGTGTGTGTGTGTGTGTGTGTGTGTGTGTGTGTGTGTGTGTGTCACGGGCATCCTTGAGGTGGTTTCCTCTCCTCATCTCCTTCCCTTCATCTGAACTGTTCCAGATGAAGGTTGAACTGTGGGAAGACCTCTGTATTCGTTTCTTTTTCTCTCTTTTCTTCTTTTGATCATATGTCATTGTTTTCCTCCCTGAGTCTGTCTACAGTAACACGAGTTGGAGAGGAAACAGTAATGGCTCTTTTTTATGCTCCATGCTGAATCAAAGAGTTAAAGTTAAAAGACCTTTGATCTTCTCTATCTCTCTCTCTGTCTCTCTCTCTGTCTTTCTCTCTTGCTTCTCTCTCTCTTTCTCTCTCTCTCGCTCTCTCTCTCTCTCTGCAGGCGGGAACTGCAGACTGTAAACTGCACCTGGAATTGGACCTGGTGGAGACCAAGTGCCACACTGTAAACCCCAAACACTTTGAGGAGTGTGAGGTCAGAGACTATAGTGAGACGGTAAGCCGCATGACATCACACAAGCCATCAATGCACATATGTACTGTAACTGTATGTCCAGAGGTGTGCTTACATGGCGATAGTGATACATCACTCTGCCTGGAGCAGGGGTGGAAAACTGTAATCCTGGAGGGTCACAGGTTTTTTGTTACAGCCTAGCACTTACAGTACACACCTGACTCACACCTCACTTCAGTCCACACTCAGGTGTGTTAGAGCTAGACTAGAACAAAAGCCCGCACACACTGAAGCCCTCTAGGACCAGAGTCCCCACCCCCTTTCAAGAGTGAGGTGCCTGTACTTACACAGGACTAAAAGCAAACTAACTGTGATTGGGTCTCCCTCACACAGCAAGTAAAGGCTGACTGCAACGTGACCCTGAGCATCGCAGAGGGGAATGGAACTGTCATTAAATACACCTGTAACACTAAACCAGGTATGCAATGTTATGTTTCTGCACACACAAAAAAAGGAAAAGGAAATTAAAAATGGTGTCATCTACAGTATGCAACCTCCCCACTTTCTACTCTAGATTTGTCCTTCTTTTACCCTGTATCTTCACTGATATTTGTTGAATGTGCAAAGACAGCTGTGAAATGTTGACCTGCTGAGCTCCCTCCTCCATGTTGTGCCTTGTTGTTCCCCATCCCATACTGTACTAGTCCCAGTTGATCCCTCCATTTTGTGCCTCATGTTGTTGCCTGTAGTTTCTGCTGAGGAGGTGACAGCTGTTTGTCCAGACTGCAATGTCCTGCTGCCCCTGCATAACCCAGAGGGCCTAGAGAGTGTCATGGCAGCGCTGAGGCAGTTCAACATGGACTCCAACCAAACCTCTTACTTCAAGCTGATGGAAGTGGGAAGGCTATCCTCTGGAGTAAGAGCACTCCTATTCCACATTTACTCTAGGGCATCAACTCAAAACATTATGGGCCCTATAGAGGAAGTAAATCCTAATCATAAATAATAATAAAAAAAAAAATATATAAATTGATCAAATATGCATACTTGAACTGCCGTAACATGATGTTGAGTTCCTCTTCTTTTTACTCTGTAAATAGTGTTATCCAGCTGTTTTGATTGCATTGTATCTAATCTCAAAACCAATAAGATGTCTGTCGCTATTAGTTATGTCTTCCTCCCTCCCCTAGTATATGATGACTATGGGTATGAACTACTATGCTGAGTTTACCATCGTGGAGACGAGGTGTCCAGCCAAAGCGAGGATCGACCCTCAGGCCTGCGTGCCACTGCCTCCTCATGAAGCTGTAAGACAACCCCTCCTGTCACTGAAACTCGTCTCCTCCATCCTAAACTTCATTTTAGTTACACCTCATTCATATTACTCTTCCTTACCCTTAACCTTCTCTCACTTATCTGTACATCAACCCCCCCCCCCATTCTCTCTCTCTCTCTCTCTCTCTCTCTCTCTCTCTCTCTCTCTCTCTAGCATCGTGGGTTCTGTGAATCCTCCCGCAACGGGATTGGCGAGGTGTCTGTCGACTGTCAGATCTTCGAAGCCCTGGTAACCGACCTTTAACACATTCAGAGAACACATATATACAGTATGTAGGGCTGGGTTCCTTAACTTAGAAATGGCTTCCATGGTCCGCCTCAATGGAAAGTCCCCAATTGAAAGTATGATTTAGTCCAGTGTGTGTCTGGGTGTTATTCACCCTGGCCCAGGTCTAGGGGATGGGTGAGGCAGGTAAACATAGGACACAGGCAGACAATGGGACGAGAACAGTGAAAAACAATGACAAGGAGACAAAGTGAACAGTGTAATGATGATTTATTGTACCAAGACTAAGAAGAGAAGGGGGGGGAATTGTGCCCAAAGAAAGAACCAAAAATAAGGTAGTCCCTAAACTAAGACTAACCTATACCTAAGAAGGCCACTAGACACAGTCCAGCGCCAACACTCTAAGCTAACCGAAAACACAACAGATGGCACATGCCCCCAACTAACTAGTGTATATAGACAAGTAACGAGTAACCTACGTGCATAAATGTATACCCATGGACTGCTCTCACCTACACCACTTCTCTCCTGCAACCAGAAGAAAAAATACAAGGGATGAATTATGAAGGAATGAGGTCTGAACAGAGAATGGTCACAATGAATTTACACACACCCTCTGAACAGACGAACAGACAGACAGACAGACAGACAGACAGACAGACAGACAGACAGAAACAAAAAGATCTCATGAGGGAAGGAAGTGCAGGGTTTAAATACCTCGCGGCTATCCTCTGATTGGCTATGGAGGTGATGAGGAATGAGGTACAGCTGAACCAAATTGATTGCCAGAATGCCTGAGAAAGATGGAGATAGGTAGAGGGACAGAAACACAACAGAACACAAGACGCAACCAAAACATTTGTAACACTGGGCAACTGTCCCATCATTTTAGAAACTGATGCAAGCCTTTATCAAAGTGCAGTCGAGGTATTTCACATTGACTGATACCCTTCTAGTGTTTAACATTACTCTAAGGAGCTGTATGAGCCACTGATCTATGGTATGAACATTCCTAAATGTTGTTGTTGTTGTTTGTATAACAGAACCTGACCTCTCGCAAGCCCAACCAGAGGCCCCAGGGGCCTGATGCTGCTGGGAGGAAGTTTGGCGATATCCCAGGCCTAAAGCCCATAAAGTTCCCCTTCCCCCGTTGTCACGGCTTTGTGACGATCCCCCCTTCCATCCACCCTATCTGCCCGTTCCCACCCCACCACGGTCATCCTCTACCCCCCCACCCTCCTCATGGTCCCCCCCCTGGACATGTTCCCCCCCCTGGGCACGGTCTCCCCCCAGCGCATGGTCCCCCCCGACCACATCCTAAGGCCTGATCTCTAACAGCGGGAAGTCTCTACACAGTCATCAGATCTCAACATGGTGGATTTTGGTTGGAGTAATGCCAGTAAAAGTCATGTACTGTGACCAAATTGTTTGTTGTCTATTCTTATGAAACTGCCCTTGCTTGTGATTGCAAAACTGAAAGCAGACTGTTTCATGTTTCATGTATTGGATATTCTGTTTGTTTGTTCTTGTAAAACTGTAAAACTGTCCTGTGTCACTGGGATTACTGTGTAATTTTCATACTACAAAATAAACTACCATTTACTATATTTCAACATCACACATTTGTATTTACACATTGATAACTTGGTTATAGACTACACAGAGATATACCAACAACAATAAATTGATAGTTTGTTTGTGTCATAAATATAGAACATGTTCCATTCAACATTTTAAATATTGCTGTTCACACCTGTGAGGGGGATTGGCATGCTGAATTTATTCAAACAATGTTTGTTAGTCTTAAGGGTGCACGGTCACAAGGACACATGAAGCAAGCCATTTCAAAGTGAGTAACATGTGATTATGTCACAGGGCTATGCTGTTAGCTTCACATTGCCCCATAGCAGCAGCAAAGGTAAATATGACCTTACTTGACAGGGAGAACGATTTTGCACAGTCACTTTCTGCAAACGCTGAGGAAGGAGAAAGCTGAAATGCATCTGTTTGACCGCTATTATTATGAATTAAAATAGTTAAAACAGTTATTCCAATGAGTCCAGGTTTTCTCCTTGCTTCATGTTTACACCTGTGGACATCAACTGATTTAGCAAAGCAATAAGTGACTATGCAAAACATTCCTCCCCCTCCTAGCCCATTAAGGTCATATTTACCCAGTGTAATGTTCTGCTGTACATGCCTGTGTGGTGGGGTTCAAATCAATCAGCTCCGATATACCCACCTAGGCAGTAGAGACCACATGTTGCTGATGGTTTTGTTCAATTTGATTTAGTGTCGTGGCAAAGGGAAGGGGATGCACATAATATTGTACGGCAGGTTGCAGTACAGAATACATGGGCTCTATGTGGAGGATTGACTTGTATTTCAAGAAACAACCCCAGACAGAACCTCAACAATGAATCAAGCTAATGCCCTTAAAGCAATTATCCATCTTGTTTACATACCACATCATTATCCTCCTGCTTATCAGTGGGTTGATTCACTTACAACAGAGCTGAGTCTTACTGACTGGCCTCCACAGGCTAAAGAACGACAGACAGCCAGTCCTCCTGCTGTCCTCCTGCTATCGTCTGGCGTCTGACACAGCTAAGGGCTGCATGCCAGATTACAATAGGACTGATACTGGGGGCTGATAGGGGACTACATTCCTTGATATGATCAGAGGGGGGCGGGGGTCAGAGGTTATGTTTACCTGCCCCAGGCCGGGAGGGGGGGCACAGGGGCAAAGGCTAACTGAACAGCGGGAGTGAAGGACTATGGGGGTGGGGGGTGGGGGTGGGGGAGTGTACTGTATATAAGAACCCTCTTGCCTCTCCATTCCTCACCTCACCTCACGGACCGGCCAGTGAGCTTTTGTGGCAGACAGAGACAGATCCATACCCGCACCATGAAGCAGTGTGTGTTGTTGCTGCTGGCGTGTGTGTGTGCCCACGGTGCACCTGTGGATCCCGCACCTGTAGATCCTGCCATAAAGCCTGGGTCATGCAAAGATGCCCAGGCACTGGGTGCAGCTGGCCTGGCGCTCACCAAGATCAACCAGGACCGCAGCGAGGGCTACGTGTTCGGCCTGCACCGCCTCAGCAACGTCAATCAGATGACCCACGTGAGTTACTGTTCCTCAGTCACACTCCTTATTTGGTGTTATTGGATGTAGGAAACAGTCAGGTCTAGACTCCAGTGTGATTGAATGTAACAAACGGAAGGCTTATACTTCTGCTTATGTGACCGACTGGGTTGGAACTCCAGACTGTTTTATCCCGCTGAACTAAAAGGTTAGGCATGCGTTATTGAATGGAAAAAACCTAGTCAGGTACCTAGGCCACTACATCGGTCAGTTGAGAATGAATTATTATTTGCAATGAGAACCTGGCCCAGAGAAAAAACCAGTACATTTAAATTCAGGAAACAAGGTGGTGTTGTGCTCCAAACAGGAGAGCTGAGACCTCTATTTGTAAGTTAGTTCTCAACTACAACATAATATGTCACTTGAATGTTATCCATGATCATAACATGCTGACCTGTATCTTATGTTGCTGTTTCAGGGTAAGACAGGGGTAGTGTTCTACCTGACTATGGACGTGATAGAGACCTACTGTCACGTCATCAGCAAAAAAGACTGGAAGAGCTGTCAGGTCCGCCTAACTCATGACACCCCGGTAAGAACTAAACCACCACATACACACACACAGACACACAGACACAGACACACACACACACACACACACACACACACACACACACACACACATACACACACACACGGTACCATTGACTCTGAATCAATGTTTAAGCTCTCTTTTCTCCATGATGTGTTTATCTATAGGTCTATGGTCAATGCAAGGCTGCTATCTACATAAACAAAGTCCACAGAGTGGTCAGACTGTACAACTACAACTGCATGGTGAGACCAGGTAAGAACCATGACACTATTTCCATGGCATGAGTTAAAAGATTATAGAAAATGCTGTCAAGCTTCTGTCGTATCAACCATACCGTACTAAAGTAAATGGCTTTTAAAATAATCTTTCCTCTATCTCTCTCTCTCTATCTCTATCAGCACCTGCAGAGAAGGTAGCCCTGGAGTGCCCTGACTGCTCCGCTATGATTGCTATGGATAATGAGGAGATCCTAAAGACCGCCACCCTGTCCATGGAGAAGTTCAACAAGGAAAACGGACTGGCCAATCACTTTGCTCTCCTCAACATCACCCGGGCAAGCGCCCAGGTCAGAACACAGCATGCCCAGCCCCTATCACAAAACACACAACACAACGTTTTCAAACCTTTTTTTTTTGGTCCTAGGAAATGAAGAACATTTCAATGCCACTGTATTGAGGGTGTCTTGTCACTACATGGCTCCAATCTCCCTGTGGTTGTCTTCTGCAGCTAAGTGAGGCTCAGTTCTACTTTGTGGAGTACACCATCCAGGAGACCAGCTGTGCCAACATCACAGACCCTGCCCAGACCTCCAAGTGCCCTCTGATGGAGTGCGAGTTTGCAGTAAGTAACAACAGGACCTTTTACATTAGATATCGGCATTCTAGTCTTTTAGGAGATGCTGAATTATGTTGAAAGACAAACCTTACTCAGTCATAATACAAATGGCACAGGATGTCCAATAATGTAAACCTGTATAGCATCAGAGTTGCAAGACACAAGGTTATGCTAAAATGAGACAAACTACTTCTAATATAGTACTGTAGGTATATGATACTCCTGAACAAAGTTAAGTCCAATACGCTTGTGCCTTTCTCTCTGAGCTGCATTTTTTTGCATTCATATTTTATAACATTGTAATAAAGGTGTTATTACAGCTTGATAACAATTATAACAACAAAATAACAGTGTTACAGCTGGTACAGTATAACCTCTTATTAACCTGTCCATCTCCACCTTTCCCCTTTACAGCACAAAGGACATTGCAAGGGTTCCCACTCTCACACCAATGGTAAAGACTACATCACCGTGGACTGCGATGTCCATGAGCCTGAGGTAAACACTTTACTCTTCACACTGAGAGCATGAGCGGAACGAGGATGTGTATGTTACTGATAACTCTCTGTACAGTCTAATGCTTTACACAAAATGTGTTTTTAAATGCTGACTTCAAGCATTGTACAAGCCTCTTGTACAAGAAGTACAAGAGGCTGTACAATCATGCACATGATATGATGTGCATGGATAAAGTGTAATCATTTTTTGAAGTGTAACAAAATATTTACTAGCCTTACACATCTGACCATGTCTGCTCACAATAATGTCAACAAGTTTGGTAAAGCTGAAATAGATACCGTATATAAGTATCATTATTACATATCTAGGATTGATTGTTTATGGTTAATGATTAATGGTTGTGTTTCTCCAGACTGCAGAGAAGGAGAAGAAGCTGCACCTGCTGGGAGGAGAGACTGACCACAGCCACACCGACAAGCACGCAGATGGTGTCGAACCCTCCCACGACCACACCCATGAAGCCCCAGACGGCCACACTCATGACCACACTAAGGACCACAGTCACGATCACACCCACACCCACGCGGACGGCACCACCCACCGCCACCCACATGTCCATGCAGCTGGCAGTGACCATAGTGACCATGCTCACTCTCATGACCACTCCCACAACCATGGTCATGACCATGGTCATGACCACGGTCATGACCACGATCACGAGCACCATGCCAAAGCACACAACCACAGCAGTGACAGCGGACCACACCACCACCACAAGTATGTGCACGTTGCAGGCGGTCACACACATGAGCACGACCACGAGATCTCCCTCGACCACGATCACAAACACGCTCACCTGCATGAGCACGAGCACCACCACCATCATCATGACCATAGCACCGCGCCCCACCACCATCCCGAGGGCAAGGTGACCGTTCTTCCAGCTCTGGGCCAGCCTGTGACCCTGCCCTCCTTCCCCGACCAGCCGGCCGCAGGACCTGAGCAGGGTGTCACGCTGCCCCTGGTCCCCGATGCAGAGGTCCCTGGGGAGAAGGAGCCAACCATCATGCCCTTCCCTACCACCATGTCCGCTGAGTGCCCCGCACAGGTCAAGGAGGAGAGCAGCCTCATGAAGCAGCTCTTTGCTGAAGACCCCCTCTTCAAAACAGCTGTGTAAGCAGGCCCAACACCCCTACTGTTAAAGAAGTGAAGTGAAGTGCACTCAGTTCAGTTCATTTATAGTACTAGCTACATATCTCTCTCATCTGATACTAGGACTGTGTCATGTAGAGAGAAATCCATCAGACCAAAGCTGGTTATGATGGAGTCATTGAGGGGGTGCTGCATGTGACAACATAAAACCTGGTTGTATCTATCTCTAATATCCCTGAGTTCACGTTCATCTTTGTCTGTTCATTGCTGCACATGGCATCACATTCATAGACATATGCATGAGGCCTGACGATGTCTTCCTGTCTGAGACACAAAATGATCGTTATCCTCATTGTTTGCTGTACTGCATGTTTTTGGTGGTGTAACACAAAAAATAAATATCACAGATATACATCAACTTTTGGACTCCCCTTTCCTGTGGCTGTAATGATCTAAACAAGCTTCTTTTTTATAACAATAACAATGTGTACAGTGCACATACTGTACACATTGTGTAATTATAATGACAATCACAAACACTATAAGAATAATCATGATTCCAAAAATATCATTTCTGAAATGTATTGTCACAATATTTTCAGCAGATGTCTGTATCCTGTTGCGTTACATGTGTTGAGCACACCTCAACACACCTCAACACACCTCAACGAATATACTGTAGTATTTACTGAGTTTAGCTTTTATTCAGTGAGGTACATGATTGAACAGCTGTAGAGGTCCAGGACACATCACCACAACAAGCCTGATTACATTTGTGAATGGGACCCTACGCAGTACATCAAAGGTGCTTTCAAGACAGACACAAAGGGAGAGACGAGATGGGCTGGGAGTCAGAGCAGACGACTGCTACTGTGAGATGGGCTGGGAGTCAGAGCAGACAACTGCTACTGTAAGCAAAGAAACAATGGTACCATACCATTGTGAGGGTTGTGCTGAGTAGGGGCTGAGATGGATTGACCCTAGAGAGAGGACAGGAGTGATGACGATGATGATAATGATGATGATGATAATGATGATGACAATGATGACAACCGGGACAACGATGATGATGATGACGATGATAATGACATTTCCTCTACATAGAGATGGATATGCTGTGTTATGTTGCTCATCCTGGATCTCATACTGCTGACCTTGGACACTCATAGGTTGAATCTCAAATGTCTTTCCTTGATTCCCAGCATTCTCTCTCCTCACCTCCCTCTCAAACCCCATTGGAGGAGAGGGTCTGAGGGGTGAAACCGCAGATCCTCTCCTTCAATGAGCTTTGAGAAAGAGGGCAAGGATAGAGGACGGTAGGAATCAAGGAAATACTTTTTAGATTTGGCCAGTGCCTCCTCCAAGCAGTTGTAAGTTCCCTAACAACAATGCTTTCTAAACTATTGCATTGTTTGGCAACTAATTGTTTTGCTTCTCTCAACCAGGTTTGGGGGTCAGTTGAATTTAAATTCAGGAAGTGGATTGAAATTACACTTAAAAAATTGCAAATAGGGCTTTCAATTTGTTTTTATCAATGTCAACATACTCCACGTTATTTATTTACTCACTGTCTTCTCACTTCTCGCTACATTTTGATGACGCAGCTGTACGTCAATATTTAATTTTATCCAATTGAAAGTGAAAGTGCCAAACAGGCAGGAAAACCAACCAATGAACGCTTGAGGTGGGGTTGTTGTTTTGAGCTGCCACTTTCGCCGCCGCACGGCACGGAGTGTACAATACAGTTCCAGTACTTTCCAGTACCTTCTAGTTCTTTATGCGAAAGTGTCACATTTGACTATTTATTGGAAAAAGGACACCGAATCGCAGAGGACGCTTGCTATAACTTCTCCTCCAGGTCAACAACGTAACCTGCCCGATCATCACAAGACCACCGGACATGTGATATCGATCAAGTAAGCTAGCCTCCCTGACAGAGGGTGTGACCCCGCTCACCAGATGATAGCCTGGCCACGCTTCTAAACAACATATCCAGAACGGAGACAATGTATCTGCAAGCTGGAAAAATCCTCCTATAGCTAACCTAACTGAAGCAGAGATGGTTCACGTGTACAACTGCCACCCCTTCGCGTCCCAGCAAATCGTCCCCACCGAACAGGAGCCGGGTTTGGTGTGTTGTGGCGGTGGTGCCCTGTTCGTAGTGTCCGCGGGAGGATGCAAAATCGAGGCGTATCGGATAGGAGAGGAGGGGTGTCCGCTCATCTGCCGCTTTGCGACCATGGGTACTGTGCAAAGCATCCTGCACAGCCATATAGGTGCGTCACTTTAACTTCCCTATACTTTGCTAGTTCATTGGACGCAGCAGTTGTGTACAAGTTTATCTGCTTTTGATGTGAAGCAAAGATGATACACGGGATACGATCATTTTTTATCTAAGCGTATCTGGTTTATTCTTATCCTAAGTAGTTAAATATAAAAAAACGATAGTTTTACAGTGAAATCCAATCCACTCATATCAAGTACATACAGTAGGAGGATGCTCCAATCAGTCTCCTTTCATGACGACCTCATCAAACCTGTACTCTCCCTCCTACTCCAGGGGACTATCTGGTGACCATTGAAGAAAAGAACAATGCTACGTACCTCCGTGCCTATACTAACTGGCGCTACCAGGTTTGCATGATCAATAGTCTTTTCGCTTATGGCACTAGAGGTTTCCCCTTTTTATTTGTCCAGGGTGACAGATAATTCATTCATTCGTTTAATCGTTGATTCATTACTACATTCAGTTGAATGTAGTAATATGTAGTAATCACATATGTTCATTCATTAAATTATGCATGTATTAATTCATTCAATTCATAATTTGTTCATTCAATGATATGTATTTTCATTCATTCATGCAATTATGCATTCCTTCACTCATTCAGTTATCCATAAATCCCTCTATCCATCCATACATTCATTCCTCAGGCTGCTGAGAAGACCCGCGTGGGCGTACGTCTCTTGGGTCACTTCCTCCGCGGCTCGTCCCTGCGCGGGGCTCCAAAGGAGCAGATGGAGATAATCGAGATCCCTCTGATTGAGCGTCCTCTGTGTGTGGCTTGCTGTAAGGTGACTGGGGACCTGTTGGTCGGGTGTCCTAAGAGCCTGGTGCTTTTCTCTCTCAGACGACAGGCCCTGAATGACAAGCTCTCCATCCTGGACTTTGAGCGATGTCTCATCCTGCACCTCCCAGGCCTCTCTCCTCAGCAGGTAACCCTAACCCTAACCCAGCAGGTAAGGTTGGGATTAGGTGTAGTCTCTTTGCACAGACCCTAACCTCCAGTATGTGTCTAGAGTGTGGCATGCAGGCTAGGTTGGGCTGGGTCGCCGGCCTTTTAAGACAGCCGTTCCAATTCCTATCTTTCCCGATTTCAGAGTGCATTTCAATAGGGACTGATGAACTGCAATGCACTTGTTATTCAATGTACACTCTGCAATGCACTTACAGTACCAGGGATCAACTACATGTGTTAATGTGCCGTCCCTGCCTGCAGGTGGCACTGTGTGTGGGCTACGTGGCTCTGCAGACCGATCTGGAGGTACTAGTGATGAAGCTGGAGAGAACCTCTGGTCCTGCAGCCCAGAGGTCAGGTGACCAGACGCCGCAGGAACACACACTGGTACCCAAGGACATGATCACTGGAGCAGAGATGGACAACGACACAGGTAAACAATAATCTACTACAGTACAGTTCTACGCATGATTGGTGGATGGATGGATGGATGGATGGATGGATGGATGGAAAGATGGGTGAAGAGGTAAAGGGAAAGATACTTACTAATCCACAATCCACTAATCCGTTGATTAACACGGCAAGAGGACATTAGCCATATAGAAACATAGAGATCACAAATGACAATACACAGTTGATGTGGTGGTCTGACTGTCCTGCTGTCTTTTTTCCCCAGAGGGCAAGAGAGAGGGGCTGGGTGGCCACCACCAGGGCCAAGAGGACTTCTTCATGTTCCCTAAGCACCAGGAGCTGCTGGGGGACAGGGCCAAGGACTGTGGGGTGGCCGTGTCTCTGGAGGTGACGGGCATGGAGAGTGAGGCCAGAGGCAACCTCCATGTCACCTATATCTTATACAGGTCTGTATCTGTCATCTGACGTGTCTGTGTATGTGTGTATGTGTGTATGTGTGTGTGTGGGGTGTGTGTGTGACACCCTGTTGGTTCTCTCCCTTCCAGGCGCTTTGCTCCAGATTTTTTCCAAGGCTGTAGTGTGGAAGAAACCCGTCTGCACTCCCTACAGCTCCACCCCATGTTCACCAGTGAGTACCTGATGCTCCATACAGTATACAAATACTGTACATACTCCTCTGGCCACAGCTGAAATGTCTCATCAAACATCGCTTACTGTATGATATGCTGCTCACTATATGCAGAGCGTTCTATAACATGCCACTCCTACTATATGTACTGTATATGATAGAATGACATGTTCATGTTTAAATAAAGCTTTTTTCACTTTTCTGTTCTGTCGCACAGCACCCTAACAAAACACCTTCTAATTGGTTGTGTCTTTACCCCTGGCAACCAGGTAACCAGGAAGTCTCTGGCAAGGGGGTTACAGCTGTGGTGGAGCCTACGTGTGTGTTCTGTTTCTTTTCGCTGCCCAACACGGGGTATGTGTATAGTGTGAGGGGCGGGGTGGAGCTGGTCTCCACCTATCAGTACCCAGAGAAGGCCCAGCAGGCGGTGCTTACGGACCTCTTCCTGCACATCATCACCAAGTAAGGCCTGGGATTTGAAACAACAACCTTTGGGCCTCTCTAGTCCACCTGTCTAGCCTCTAAGGCTACCTACCTCCCCAGGAATATCCATGTTTACCACTATAGTACATCCCTGATATCCATGCCTTTGACTCTGATATGAGATACAGTATGAGTTGCCAGGTTGGTTTCTCCCTGCTGTTATAGTGGATGACATTATGACAAGCAGTGTGATGTTGTCCCCTGTGCTCCAGGAATGCCCTCCAGTGTTTCTCTGTCCGCTGTGCAGCGGTGGCGGCCAGAGCAGAAGACCCTTACATTGACACTACTATGAAGGTGAGGGCCGCTACACTGCTTTAGCTAACGGATGGGCCTGCAACAAGTTCCATATTAACCCACAAATATTAAGGTGTGTGTGTGTGTGTGTGTGTGTGTGTGTGTGTGTGTGTGTGTGTGTGTGTGTGTGTGTGTGTGTGTGTGTGTGTGTGTGAGAGGGATATTAGAGAGAGAGGAAGAGACAGACAGACATACATACAGACAGACAGACAGAGAAAAGTGAGAGAGAGTAAGTGTGAGAGAGAGAGAGAGGAGGGAGAGAGACAGAGAAAGGGAGAGAGTAATAGTGTGTGTGCCCTCATGTCTGCCCAGCATTGATGCAGTAGAGGCAGAGCAGGACAGAGTCAGGGGCCTGTGGAATGGTAACTAACTAGATAATCTAATCTGGAGCCCTGGCCTGCAGTGATGGTATGATAGTCACCTGTTTGGTCTGCACATGTAGGGAGGTCCAATTAGATTACTTTAGATTAGATGCTGGGACCGTTACTGCCTACTTCCACGTGAACCCTAATGAATCTAATCTGGTAAACCAAAACAACATTCCAATTGCACTGTTTAGAGAACTCCAGGGTACTGGTCTTGTATTTTCGCAATCCAGTAGCCAGCAGCACTTGTTTTAGAAAGCTACAGGGCGTGCAGGCTTTTGTTCTAGACCAACACTAACACACCTGTGTCAACTAATCACAATAGGTCATCATGAAGACAAGTTCAACAACTCATATGCAAAACCGTGTGTGTGTGTGTGTGTGTGTGTGTGTGTGTGTGTGTGTGTGTGTGTGTGTGTGTGTGTGTGTGTGTGTGTGTGTGTGTGTGTGTGTGTGTGTGTGTGTGTGTGTGTGTGTGTGTGTGTGTGTGTAGGCCTGCCCTGCCTTCACTATGGAGGTGTGTGCGCTGCGTATCCAGCTGTTCATTGGTCTAAAGGCTCTGTGTCATGACCACAACCATATCGTCCTGCTGACCACCGCCGACGTGGAGAGCAAGGAGGAGACAGAGAGAGCCGCCCGCAGGAACATGTAGGATGTTATTCCTTATTCAGGGTTTTTCACACTGATCTATATACCACTATATACAGTATATCTATACGACTTGTTTATTATTGACACTACCATTAGAAAGAGTGACTCAGCTACATTACAAGTGTTTGTCATTGTGTCTGTTGAACATAAACCAACTGTGATTCTTATTGTAGTGAATCAAAAGATCACAAAACCCTAGCAGGAATTTTCCTAGCAGTAGGTATAGAGCCAGGGACCACTCCCGCTCTGGAGAGCTTCCTGTCACGCTCCTTCCTGTAAGTCCCTTTATCCTCCAGCCCCCCCCCCCTCCCCCTCCCCCCCCCAAGATGGTGTGTCCTCCGCCCCCCATCCTTGTCCCACTTGGACCCGAAATAATCAACCCTAACATGGTAATAACACCTCTCTGTGTGTGTGTGGTGACTAACTGTCTGTGAACTCACACAAATCGGAATCAGAAATTTTTATTTTTTATTTTATCACTGCCTGGCTCCAGATCTGAATGTGCTTTACTTTAGTTACCTCCTCTCTCGTTGTTATGCCGAAGTCTAACATTCATGTACTGTAATGTACAGGCGATAGTCACAGGAGTTGGCTGAAATGCAGACAGATAAGTAGCCATGCTAGTGATCATGTGCTGAAGGCACCACAACCACATGATACCCAGGAGTAAGCCAAGCAGCTACGGAGCAGAAATAGGACAACATGGAGGAAATACCAGCTCTTAACACAGCTGACCTTTTATTCAATCAAACACGCAGTGAAACACAGGGGCCTTTCATGTCACATGAGACTGCTTTACAGCAATAAGCCACTTAGGAGCGTTTGTGGCTAATAGCATCAGGTTAGTTATTATCTGTAGCTTCAGGCTATACAAGGAACACACACACACAAACACACACACACACACACACACACACACACACAGGCCCACTGGGGATGTTAGCATAGGGGTCATTAGGCCAGATGTGGAAATAAGCATGAAAATATTTAGATTAACCCTGTGCTTCCTGCCTTTCATAACATTATTGTTCCAGAGGTTTAATCAAGTGTGTATTTACAGAGACTGTAAGACTGTATCACTGAATTGACCAGTGCTATGGAGATGATGCACTGTTGCCTCAGTTGCTGACGTCCTCTGTGTCTGACCTCTGACCCCCAGGTCCAGGAAGTCCTCTATCAACAAGCCCAAGGAACCCAGTGAGACGGGTCATGGCTGGAACCTGTACGTGGTCGACACAGTTCCTCCACTCCAACTCTACAACGAGATGGTATGGAACAGCTCAACACTAGAACACCATCTCAACTATAGATGTCACATTTAGATTCATTACTTTCACACACACAATACTCGTGGCACATTTATTTTCTAAAAAATTTACTTTATTTTTTTACACAATTTAGTATATTTTGCCATGATTCTTTTGCTATGATGTGCTGATAGAAATAGAATTAGAATTTATGAATTTATTTCTATGTTTGTGCTGATGCACAGTGTTCATTTAACAGTCTACATGTTTCTCTGGGTCAGGTGGAGTACAGTAAGAAGTATGAGGAGACCAACCCTCTATCCCAGAGCTGCCTGCACCTGCTCAGTGAAGCCCACCTTCTCCTCCGAGCTACGCTCCTGAACCCGCGGGCGGGAAACCCTGTATGCCAGCCCCGGAGTAGTCACCTGGCCATGGACCAGACCACAGACAGAACCACAGAGGGAACGACAGACGAAGCAACATACAGGCAGCAGCTCCAGGAGGCCTTCCAGGAGAGCTGCGCCCAGTTAGGAGACTGCTTCAGCAGGTCAGGGAGGTCTGATTTGATCGAATGATTTAGTGGTTAGTTGGTCAACTGGTCATTTGGTCAATGTGGGATTTTT
This sequence comes from Argentina silus, assembly GCF_951799395.1. NCBI lineage: Eukaryota > Metazoa > Chordata > Actinopteri > Argentiniformes > Argentinidae > Argentina > Argentina silus. The sequence goes on along the minus strand of NC_139660.1, from coordinate 7,227,160 downwards.
TTGCTATGTTTTCGCTGATATCTTTATTGATACACTTTATTGATATAATGTCAGTGATACAACTCTTTAATCTACCGTGTTGCAGGTTTGACAAGCGGGATTGCCACCTGGCTCTGCCCTACTATAAGATGTCAGGTCTGTCTGTGACGGAGGTGGTGAGGAGGAACCGCTCCCTCTCCTCCAGTCCCTGTGGCTACGGCAAGGGCTTCCTCTTCTTCCTCAAACACTCCCTCTACGACGAGAGCATGGAGGAGCTCGACCAGGTGAGATGGATGGATGGATGGATGGATGGATGGATGGATGGATGGATAGATAGATAGTATGAATACATTGTTATAAGAACATCCCTCCCCCTCTCTGTGATTGGTGCAGGAGACTGCCAACGAGGTGCTGGAGATCTTCAGCAAGGCAGAGGCCTCCCAGCTGCCCCATGTAGCAGCCTGCCCCTCCATGCTTAAAGCCAGCCCTGGCAGTGCCCTGGCACACCTGGAGAGCCTGGAGACCACCGCGGGTACCTCTGTGCCACTCACCCTGTCCAAGGCTGCCCTGGCACTACGCATGGGGGACCTCTCCCTCTACAGACAGCACATGGACAGACATGCAGAGGTGTGTGTGTGTGTGTGTGTGTGTGTGTGTGTGTGTGTGTGTGTGTGTGTGTGTGTGTGTGTGTGTGTGTGTGTGTGTGTGTGTGTGTGTGTGTGTGTGTGTGTGTGTGTGTGTGTGTGCATAACTCCCTGTTTATTTCCGGGTGCCCTCCAGATGCTGCAAGTAGATCCTCCAGATATGCCTTCATCAAGGAGCTGTGTTCTAAAGCCTACTCCTCCTTTTATATCCATATACAGTATGGTCCTGTTTATATTTCATGTGTGTTGTCCAGATGCTGCAGGTGTATGGTTTCATTGAGGAGCCCAAGCTGCTGCTACATGGTAGAGGGCATGCTGTGGTGCCCACTGCGCTGGCACTGCACCTCCGAGACACCCAGGATGGCCTGCTGGTGGCTGCCATGGTGGCACTGCACGAGAACAACAAGGTCAAACTGGACGAGGCCGACCTCTTCTTCCAGGTTAGTGGCAGGGTGGGATGAGGTGTGTGTGTGTGTGTGTGTGTGTGTGTGTGTGTGTGTGTGTGTGTGTGTGTGTGTGTGTGTGTGTGTGTGTGTGTGTGTGTATCTGTCTGTCTGTCTGTCTGTCTGTCTGTCTGTCTGTCTGTCTGTCTGTCTGTCTGTCTGTGTGTGTGTGTGTGTGTGTGTGAGGTATTCATTAATGTGTGTGTGTGTGTATCTGTATGTTCTGTAGGAGGTGTGTGCAGACATGGCGGGTCCTCAGGGTGGTCACCAGCGATTGGTGGATTTCTGGGAGGCGCTGCTCATGGCGTCATCACATGAAGCTGTCATCCAGGAGCTCCTCTTCCGCCTCACCTCTGTCTACATCGACCGCATCACGCGGCGCGACAAACCAAACCAAACCAAAGTCAAACCACTCAAGACCGCAGAGGACCTGGTACGTTCAGAGGGTCAAGGCCAGGGCCGGGGCTGATGAGTACAGAGTGTTAGGGCTAACCACTTATGTTTGAAGTGGGGAAAATGTATGAGCATTGAAGTAGAGAAATACATACTGCAGTTCTCTGTGCTCTGCGTTCTCTCCTCCTCCACATTACACAGACAATAGGGGCGACCGCAGAGAATCAAGCTGTTAGGATGTTTTAGGGAGGAGATGGTAGCTACGGGTGTCATGCTCTACTTGATTTAGATGATTGCTACAACCCGTACATTTTACAATTGTCTTTTGTTGTCGTTTATTTTCAATTTGAAATGGCCAAATCAATTTGGTTCTGCTAGTGGAGAAGACTGCCTTTGTAGAAAGAACTACAAAGCAGAATCTGCCTCTCTGTACACGTAGCTGTCATAGTGGCACTTAGTCTGTGTGTGTTGATGTCCCTTTACTGTATGTGTGTGTCGATGTCTCTGTACAGACTGTGTGTGTGTGTGTTGATGTCCCTGTGCTGTATGTTACAGATCAACTCATGCTCCCACTATGGTGTGCTGTTTCCCTGGGTGACCATCCTGACCCCAGCCCAGTTCACCATCACACAGGACCACCAGGAGGACCTACAGAAGCTCCAGGTCAGTCAGCATCTCTTCTTCCTCCGCTATTATTGCTGATCATATCTTCTCCATCCCCATTCTCTCCCTAGATATGAACATCTAGCTGATCATCATATCATTTTGTGTTGAAACTGATGTCACAATGTCTCTCCATCTCCAGTCTCTTTTGTGTGGTCCCACCCTGGACGTGTCATCGGTCCTGCCCCTGCTGGAGCAGCTGTCTGACGAGGACAACGCGGGGCTGAGCGTGCACGTGCTCTGTGCCACCAAGCTGGGTCGTCACGAGAGCTCCATCGAGCTGCTGCTGGACCGATGCCCTCAGGCCATCATCCCCTTTGCCAACCACGAACTGCACAGCAGCACAATGGTAACAAACCCCAACTCTCACCATGTTGTTTTCCATGTATTGAGTAAATACATTCTTGTGAGTTCAAATTTGAAATGCCCCCAACCCTGCAGGGTTTAATTTTTGGAATTTGTATGAGCAACCAAAAAGTTCCAGATTAATTAGATTTGAGAGTTTAAGGAACTGTAGACTTATTCAAGGCCTATTCAGCATCGTGATTTCACTAGTGGCGCAAGTGATGTAGTAATCCGATACCCACTCTCAATGTAAATGCCTTACATTTGAACCCATAGACACTGTTTGTTGATCTTGTTCCAGGCTCTGTGGTGGCAGAAGCTGCTTCCTGAGCTGTGTGAGAGGAACAGGGCAGCTGCAGGAGACAACAGCATCTTACTGGCCGCACTTAAAGGTAAGGAGTGGGTGTTGCTTACACCTATCCAGTTACTCAGAAGAAATGGCAACCATGGGTTCTTGTTGTTTTTATTGTGTTTTACAGTTTTACTGTCTACACTTACAAGTAAGGGTATTTCGGTGTGTGGTTTGACTGACCAAAAGTGGAAAGATGATAAGTCAAAAATGAAAAATGCTTTGAAAGCCGTTTCATCTGTATTTTTCCTGACAACAGAGACCTTGGTGGTGATTGCCATGGAGCTGAACCCCCTGGAGTTCCTGGACCTGTTGCCAGACGACGGGACGGCGCACTTCTTCCTGCCTCACCTGCTGGAGTGTAGCCAGAGGAACCTGATGACGTGAGTGGGAGGAGCCAGCTGAACGTTGATGACGTGATGGGCAGAGACTAAGGGGGAGGGGCCAGTGGAACCTCACAACGTGAGGGGGGGGGGGCAGCGTAATGTTGACGCCGTTAGGGGGGAGGAGCTAGCGGAATGTTTATGTACATAGAAATTGTGTATTTTCATGGCATAGCCGTGAGGACATGTTTAAAACAGTAGAGGGACTACTGCTCTGATACACTGGAAGAATTAACTGGATGTCGATGTACACTGGACTGGCTTCTCTGAAGATTTTACTACGGAGTGAATAGTACAGTACTAGTATGTTACAGTATAGCATTGATGAGGTGGAGAGAATGTTTAAAGAAAACTGCTCTGAAAACTATGACCTTACTTCTGTGGAATAGGACTGCAGTGCATCAATGTATGATACACTCTCTTTTCATTTTTTGTTTTATTTATCTTTATTCAGTTAAATGTAGAAATAAATGTTATCGAAGACAAATATTGAATTCTGGTTGTATTTGTCCCACAAACATTTTGCTGTAACCAACTACAGTATATACTGTCTAAGCAATGTCCCTGAAGTGGAGGAAATATTTGAATAACAATATCAGAGACAAAGGAAGGATTTTCTTTTCTACACCTTTCACACCCATAGGAAGCCTTGCATTCTTATGTTCAATTTGTGGTCAGATGTATCCAAGGTGTTCACTATGAGGTCTGTGTACTAATTATATAAATCACAGAAGTTTTGTGTGCACTATATAAAGTTTGGCAAGGTTTTTCATAGTTTTTAACTGCACAGATTTTCCCCTTCTCCCTGGTCATCCTAGGAAGCCTTTTTTAACTGTTGACAGAGAAACACACACAGGAATAGGTTTAGTTCTATGTATACCTACATTCACATGTTGGTGTAACAGTGAATGATTGAATAAACGGAAAGGCAGATCTGTAATCACATCAGTCATTATACTACTCTGTCACCTTTCTCTCTCCAAGCACAAACAAGAACACACACACACACACACACACACACACACACACCTTTCTCCTTGACCGTGTAGATGGTCTCCATACCACCGATTAAGTGGTCGGTGACGTGGCAGTGAAGCAGCCAGCTGCCCGGGTACGTTGGCCACATCTTCACCGTCTGGAAGGTTCCGGGGAACAGGTCGTATGTGTCTGTGCGAAGGGAGCCGCCACTCACCTGGGAGACAGGGAGAGGAGAGAGAAGCCATAAGAACAGCATCACCACAACCCAAATTCAAATCATCCATTGGCGCAGGAGTCTGCTCTAGGAGTCAGTGTTCTACCCCTGTGTCCACCTGTCTCCTACTATGTCTCGACCTCTGTGTGAAGTCTCTGGATGTGTCTATTAAAAGCAAAGTGCACTTTCTGGTTGTGATTAAAAGTGCCCTGTACTGTAGCTAGATGGTGGTTGTACAGTACTATAGTACCTTTATAGTCAACGTTAGTACGTTCTATAGAACTACCACAGTACCTTAAAGTCTACGCTGTGGCCGTGCCAGTGGGCAGTGTGGATGTCCACCTCGTTGCCCATGGCCATCAAATACCAGTACACCTTGTCTCCCACATGCATGTCCAGGCCTAGCAGGTTCCCATACAGCATGCCATTGATAGCTGCCGGAGAGAGAGAGAGATGGAGAGAGAGAGAGAGAGAGAGAGAGAGAGACACACACACACACACACACATAATTATAGGCACTTAATGATTAGGGAAAGTTCTTCTCATACCCTTTAGGTCACAGTGCTGTGAATAAAGAAGAAAGTGAATATGAAGTCACAATTTTGCAAAACAATCCACTGACAGTGGACGCTCCCCCCAGGCCCTCACCATGCATCCTGTTGCTTTTTAGAAATACTTCATCCTCCTTGATGTTCATGGCTGGGTTCTTGATGTTGGTTTTGATGTTCTCGTCCAGGTACCATGACTCGTTCTCATCGAACACCATGAAAAGAAGAGCAAACTCCTCGACTTCCTTCTTCAGACCAAATGTTGTGGCAAAGCTCCGCTTACAGATCACCAAGGGGCCAATGAGACCACTGTACAGGTCCTGAGGGTAGAGAGACACAGACGCAGGCATTAGTGAATGGTGCCAAGGGGTTATCTGTTAATATACTGTAGGCTTGTTTTACTCCATTGTTTGTAAACAATGTAATTGTAAACAAACACTGTATAGCTTCAAAACATGGTTAAAATGATCATGTTGTTGCATATGAATAGTCAGTCAAACCTATGTCTATGAATTTGAGAGTGGTTACATTTCTCCAGCCCCATCCCTCAGCTGTTTACCCAAAAAGTGGCTGGGAGACCATTTTGTTGTTGTTTGAATTCCAGATTGCCCTTTTAAGCACTTTTTACAAAAAAATAAAATTTTGTCAGTGCTTAACAGTGGCCTGAATGTAGACCCCAAAAATGTAAGCCAGGGAAAGACTCCCCAGTGGAAAGAGAATCATGGCCACAGTGGCAAGAAAACACTCCCTGGTAGTGTAGTAGAGGTGCATTGTGTACTATTGCCAGGGGTCCATAGCCTCCAATCAATCAATCAATCAATCAATCAACAACATGTGTGTCTAACAAACTCAAACTTGAGTTTTGTGATGAATAAACCTACCTTCAGATATGATAAGTGTAATCATACCTTGGTGACATCCACAGCAGAGTAGTACGCTCCTACACTGCACGACTCCTGTGCATCTGTTGGCCCTGTGTTCTTATTGACGAACCACGTGTATGTGGTGGTTTCACCTGCGTGGAGACACCTTTATCATACTGAAAACAACTAGGTACGTACCTCCAAAGTTGTCACTTTTCTCAACAATGGGTTGTGACATTCTTGTGCACAAAGTTCACAATGTTCTGTTGACTGTTCATAGATCTCAGGTCCATAGATATACAGGCTGGCAAAACTAGTCTCCATCTTGGCACCAAACGCTCCATGAAAATAACATTCTAATTCGTAATTACTTGGAATGCCATTGTAATGGAATTTGGTGCCATCATGGCAAAAGCTCCAATTATTGAACAGAGTTTGCCAAACTGTATATCTATGACTCTGGCCTTCTGTATGTGGGCTTTATTCAGTTACCTGGCTTGGTTTCCTTAACTGTGGGGATGTCTGTTTTTACTCCATGTGCGTGTATGGAGTACGGTCTGCTGGCCATGTTCTTAAACACTATCTTTATCTTATCTCCAACATCTGCATGGATCATTGGGCCTTAGAGGGAAATAATAACATGGATTGTTGCAGTCACATACATTTTAATGATTGAAGATTTTTTATATTTGCCTATAACATGATTCACTATCGACTAAAAGGCCATACACACAGGCAATTCAGGTGAACTACTAGCTGAGCTACGACCCATAGCTGAACCCATTATTTTATAGCTTACCCAGAATCCCTAGATGTTCCATGTCTGCTGGTCTCTCCTTCACTTTGGTGAACTTGTCACTTTTATATTCTCTATATACAACCTTCTTGTACTTGGAGCCGATATATTTGTCCTGTTTGTCAATGAAAGCTGCTCCTGGACTGTAGAGAGAAGGAGATGACAGTTCAGTTAGAAACACTGAGTGGAGGGTCTAGATCTTTGCACAGACTGGTGTCATTCCAATGTTGCAGACGCAGACAGTCTACATCATCAGTTGGTTCTCTCAAAATTTCATTTCACGTTTGCATCACTCGCATCTCTGAGGCACTGCATCCAATTCTGTGTGCACATTGTTCTTGGATAGATATCCATGTATGCTACTGTTGCAATAGCCCTCTTAGCTAGAATACCTGCCACTGTACCTAACCTACCGGTTAATGTTGCTGTGGTTCATGTCGCTGTGTGTGCGCTACAAGCCCTGCTACCTGCCCTACCCACGTGTGTGTTCCTTCTGTGCATCTTTGTACCTGTTCTGGAGTCCGTGGAACAGGGCATCCTCCCAGGTGCGATTGGGGGAGTAGTCCCAGTCAACCTCCACTGCAGCAATGTAATAGGTCTTGGAGTGGAGCATCATCTCTGACTGTGCAGTGAACATGCTACACTTGTTTACTGTGTAATTGGCTCTCATCCCACCCAGGTAGTGGTCTATGGTCTTACACACCACCTCAAACTGACCTGTGGGGAGAAACAGAAGTCTTTCATGTAACATTTATCTATCACATACATTATTTATCACATTCTCCACCGGACATTCAATTAATCTGTCCCACCATCCAAGCATCTGTCCATCCATCCATCCCTCTCAGGACATTTAGTTACCCATGCTGTCAGGTTCCATGGTGACAGTGTGTGAGATGTGTGGGAACACGTTCATGACATCTCTCCTGGTCTGTCTGTAGATGAACCTGTTGCCCTCAAAGTAGAGCCCGTGAATGTCTGCCTCGGAGCCCAGACCAGACAGGTGCCACGACACCTTGTCCCCCTTGCACATGGTCAGCCCAGGAAGGTTCCCGTACATGTAGCCATTGATTGCTATGGTAACAGAAGAATGGATGGGGAAACGTTGATATCTGTTTAACTCTAAATAAAAAGGTGTGTGTGTGTATATAACTCACAGTGCATTTTGTTCGACTCCAGGAAGTCCTCATCCTCCTTGTTGACAGTCTTAGGAGCCTTAGTGAACTTTGCAATGTTGTCATCCAGATACCAGCTCAGGTTCTCATCAAACACTGTGGCTAGCAGGTGGAACTCCTTCTTAAAGTTTTTCTGAAATAAATTAAAATGTAGCTAAATGAAGCCAATGATGCATCATTTTACACATTGAATTGTAGGAGGAGGATAGAGGTTCACACACTGTTGAATAGGAAAAGTGGGAAATAAGGCTGACATTTCAGTGAAAGCCAAAGGAACACAAAGATATAAACAGTATGCCCTGACCCACCTGTATACCCTTCTTGAGGCTTTTGGGTTTGCAGACAAGGAGAGGTCCGACCAGACCAGAGCTGGTGTCTCGGATTGGGTCTACAGCTGAGTAATACAGGTATGTGATGCAGTCTGCATCATTCGCCACGGGACCGCCACCCTTTGGAATCACCCACTCATAGGTGTAGGTGGTGTCTGGTTTTACGAGGGCCGCCGGGGGCGGGGTTACATGCCCTGGAGGGAGAGAGAGACCGACACATTTCAGCATCGTGTCATACTCTACACAATAATAACCTTCACCTGCAATAACATAATTGGATGAGTCAAAGTAAGACTTTCCAAGACATAACTATATAACCAATCCAGCCATGTCAGATCAGTGACTAAGGACTTCAAGGAAAGTGCATGTCTGAAGTATTTGAACAGAGCCATAGCCCTGGCTGTAATGATGTAGCAGTGAGGCAAAGAGCCACTAGGTGTCACTAGCACCTCTGACGGCACACAACTGTGGCTACTAGCAAGGGTTCTGTGCTGAATTCTCATTCTTTACCCTTTTACCTGAAGTGTGTACTCATTCTCTCAAACACTGGATTAGCATAAGCGTCGGTTAGAGGGAAAATCATGCTAGTCTTTACACCAATCCAATGTTTTTGAACGAGTGCACACTTTGGGGAGAAGGGAGAACATGGCAACTCACTGTACCTCACTTGAACACTGTACTTACCATGGACTTTAAACTCCAAATGGACTCTGGACAACATCAATATTCCTCTACAGCAAACACAGTACAACCTACTCTGTTCTGTTTAATTTGGCAGGGGTTAATGGCCACCAAACCCCTTATCCAAATCAAGCTATATTTATTCTTCACAGATTAAGATGGATTCATCACAAATAACAAAACGATTCTTCTCCTAAAGTCCCGTACCTCTAACAGAATACAAATAGAGAAATTAGTTGACTCACTCGTCTCCTTTTTGATTTCTCTGAGTTTTTTGGCGGTGTAGGATTCTGGAAAGGTGTAAGGAGATGATATGGTATTAAAGGGGTTGTTGATGTTGTCATTTTTGCTTTCACTGCCATTGTCATAATGGTGATAACGTTACAAATATAATTTAATTTATATACATTTTAGTAGTTATATACATTTTCTTATCCAGAGCAACTAACAAGCAAACATTTTTGTAACAAAAATGAAGAATTTCATATTTATTTTTGTTACAAATATGTTTGCTTGTTAGTTGCTCTGGATAAGAAAATGAATATAGTTGCAGTTACTATTACCTTCCAGCTCATTATAGTAGAGTGTCCCGTCCTGCTCAATGCTGTACTGCACTCCGTGTGGCTGGATGGTGTAAGGACGTTTGGCCTTGTTCCTGAACACAACCTTGATAGTGTCTTCCTCCTCCGCCCTGATCACAGGGCCTGGAACACATCCATTCATACATCAATCAATCAATCACTCATTAATCCATGTATGTAAGCATAGCCGAAGATGTCCTTGTACAAAACTCATACAGCCAATCACTCTCTCTGCCAGACTTAGGGCTGTAGTTGAGGAACAGGCCCACCATAGAACATTCCGTCCCCATAGTCCACTGGTCACATAGACTGCTGACAGAACCCAATAGTTTATCTGCAGTAGGCAGCAGTTATGCTCATGTCCTAGTCACAAAGATACACATGTACTGTATAAACTACATTACCCAGAATCCCAAGGTGCTGCTCCTCTGGTGTCCTGTCCTTGCGTTGGGTGAAGGTGTTGTCAGTGTACTCCACATACTGGGCCTTCTTATACTTCCCCCCGATTTTGTCATTGCCACTCGCAAAGAACGTCTCTGACAAGCTACAGAAATTCAGGACAGAGCTATATTACAACCAAAAATAATTGAGTGTGATGTTTCTGTGATGTGATATATCTGACCAGTCTGTCCTGTGTTGATCTGCTCTGTGGTGAGATGACTGTGAAGTGTTATTGAACTGTGAAGTGTTATTGAACTGTGAAGTGTTATTGAATTGTTAAATTTCTTTGATGACTTGGATGTTTTTGACCTGTCAGATATGAGCGGCCGTCCCGTGTTGTGGTTGATCTGGGTGGGGCCGTAGTCCCAGAGCACCTCCTCGGCAGCAATGAAGTACTCCCGCACCGCGCCGACCGGACGAGGCTTGTGAACGTTGGGGAAACACTTCTTTATCTCAAACAGGGCCTGCATACCCGCTGGAGAACCCAAGAGTACCAGAGGAGGAGGATCAGAGGTGGGAATCTTCTAGAATTATCTGAATCGTCTGACCTCAGATCGTACATTTGTACTAGAAAACCCCCCAGGTGAAATGAATGCATGTCAGTGTTTAAACAATGTTGATGTGGTTGGCTAAATTGGGGTAATGGGTAAGTTCATATAACATAATATCAGCGTATGCATCATAAAATAACATGGATTCAGAGCATAGACCGTAAACCAGGCTAGTGAGAAGCATCCCTACCCTGTAGGTGGTCATTGACCTGACAGCCCAGCAGCCAGTGCCCAGGATTATCAGCAGTCATCTCCACATTGGTGAAGGTGGCAGGGAACAGGCTGACTGTGTCCGTGTGGTGTTTACGGTGGGTCAGGACCTGACCGTGGAAGAACGCTGAGTGGATGTCCACCTTGTTGCCCATCCCAAACAAGTGCCAGTGGATCTTATTCCCCACACACATGCTCAGTCCAGGCAGGTTTCCATACACATAGCCATTAATGGCTGAAACACATAGACCATGGTGGGTTAGTTACTGTAAGTGCATGTGTGTGTGTGTGTGTGTGTGTGTGTGTGTACTGCATGTCTAACACTCACAGTGCATCAAGTTGCTCTCGTGGAAGTCTTCATCCTTCTTGTCCACCTTGGTGGGCGTGCTGCAGTAGGTCTTGATGTTGTCATCCAGGTACCAGCTCATGTTCTCATCAGATACAGTGAACATGAGAGCGTACAGGTAGTCTGCTGACTTATCCCCATGGACGTCCAGGGTACCTGCATGACACACACAAGGAGAGGGATCTTTGTGTTTCAATAGTGTATTGGACCAGGGGATCTATCTTTGATGTGTAGTCATGATCCCTACTTTATATTACCTGTACAATACATCACAGGAAAAAAAATCAATAGCTACGATTGTGGCATGTACAGTAAGGTAGGTATAAAAAGCTTGAGTGGCTGATGTCAGACTACATAAACAGTGCTTAGGTGCCCAAAGAGAAGCCTGTACCTTTTTTACAGATGATTAGGGGTCCTATGAGCCCCGAGGCGATGTCTTTGGGTGCGCTGACGTGTGAGTGGTAGACCCTGGTCAGACAGTTGGTGTCATCCTGGGGCGGGGCATGAGTCGAGGTAAGGAGCCAGTTGTACGTGTAGCTCTTCCCAGGAGCCACTACGTCATCATGTTTCTCCTCCTTCCCAGTGTCATCTGGGTACATAGCACCTAAGAGAGTAGAATAGAATAGAGTGAGGTACAGTACAATAGAATAGAGTGAGGTACAGTACAATAGAATAGAGTGAGGTACAGTTCAATAGAATAGAGTCAACGATTGTGGCTCTAAATAAGGTTCGGTCTGTATGGATAAAATAAACCATTAGACACCTGCCTGCACATCCCAGACTCGCATGTGACTCACAGTTATTACTTGTTTGTTTTTACCCATTGACTTATGGCTTTACCTCATACGCCTGTGTGAAACAGTCATAAAACTCTCACCTTCGTTGGTCTTGTTGTAGGTGAGTCCGTGGGAATGTATGGAGTAGGGGCGGGTAGCCATGTTCTTCAGATGCACCCTGACCACGTCCCCCTCCTCAGCCGACAACAGCGGGCCCAGGTACCCCAGCCACTTGGGCTTGTCTATCTCCTGCCTGTAGGTGGCATCAGTGTACTGCAGGTACACAGCCTTCTTATACACATGGCCGATCCTCAGAGGCCCACGCTCCAGGAAAGTGGCAGCATGTCTGTGTAGAAGAGGGTTAGGAAGATCATAGACGTGACTGCAATGAACACATAGGCCAACCATATAGATCTGTGGGTTGGGAGTCAGGTCATGCAGTGGAGATGCTAATACATGCGTCAGAGTGTGAAAGTCAGTGAGAACTTCAGAAACCAAAACAGCAAAAATTATAACGTATTTACAGTTTTTCTTATCCAATTTCAATATGTCACTGGAACAGCACCAGGGCTAGTTCTTGAGAAAATGGCTTCCTTTCCCCTGAGGGTGGCCTTAGAACTACGTTCCCCATAACCCCACAGTGCCATCGCTGGCCCCTTGCAATCTGGCCAGTTATGCAAGATTTGGGGGAATCAGCAGCTAACTGCCTTCACCAAGGACTAAACGTTTGGAAGCAGAGTGAGAAAGCAGTGGACGGGAGGAGAGCAGCTAGAGGGGCCACTGGAGCTCCTTTGAGAGACCGAGACCTTTCATTATTTATTAATTATTTATCATTAATTTATATTCAAAGTAACATAATTTGAATTTGTAACATACATTTATTTTATTCATGTGATAGCACTGTCTGTCTTTGGAAAACCTGCCTCTTGCCTAGTCTGTGACCATGCCTCTGCCCTGTGAAGGCAGCACCGCACTTCAGGTGCTTTTACAGTTACTTAGTCTCTCTTTCAGAGAGAAATCAGGGTATCCAACAGCCAATAGGCCTATTACATAATGACAAATACAATACCAACTGATTTGTATCCCAGTCCTTTTAACCAGACGTACTGTACTTACTCATCCTCCTGCAGTGTTTTGTTTTGGATTGTGTTTTTCCCACCTGGAGCGTAATCCCACTCTATCTCCTTAATCCCGATGAAATAGTCCCGCGTGACACAGGACACGGTGGTGGCGCCCCACAGCAGCAGAAGCAGGGTCGGTGGACGCATCCCCATGTTAACTCCAGACTCCGTGACTTTCGGACTCCCACTCCCACTTTATAGTCACAGGGGTGAGCGCTGGGCCTGGCCTGCCAATGACAGGCCAGCTGTGCGACCTCAGAGGCCCTGTGCAGAAACAACCCCTAGACTCACTCTAGACACTAGTGTAGATCTGAAAGGACTTGATAGGTTTAAGCACAATGTGACTGTAGTTCCACCTTGTCCTAGGCTCGGTAAAATTTGCACCGTATTAATTAAATCTATCCAATCCTATCAGATCAATCAAAAGTGTTTTAGGAGTGGGGTCTAAGGGTTGTTTCTGGACATTCCAGTAACGCAAACAGAAACACAGCATCAATAATGACCCTTGACATGAGGATGGTTATCACTGTATCATACAGAATAGCCTCACGTATTGAATTCAAACTTTATTAGCAAAACAAACCTTTATAAGACAAACCTAAATCCCTTTTGAAATCCCTTTCATCCATCCACTGTAAATGACAACTATAAAAACCAAAGTCAATGCTGCTACATTGTATGGCATAGAACAATGAGTTAACCATCAGTATGTAAACAGACAGCAGTTACATAACTGTGAAACCATCAGCACATGTCTGTGGAGTTTCCCACTCATGGCGAAATCAATATAGTTTACAGGAGAGCAAGCTGGGAAAACACAGGATGTCTACAACACTTACGAAAACAACTGAACGACAGGGAAATGACACTGTCATGCCAAATTCTGCCCGGCTGCCAAGACCAGCAGTTGTAAAGCTCTAGACCAGCAGTTGTAAAGCTCTAGACCAGCAGTTGCAAAGCTCTAGACCAGCAGTTGTAAAGCTCTAGACCAGCAGTTGTAAAGCTCTAGACCAGCAGTTGCAAAGCTCTAGACCAGCAGTTGTAAAGCTCTAGACCAGCAGTTGTAAAGCTCTAGACCAGCAGTTGTAAAGCTCAAGACCAGCAGTTGTAAAGCTCTAGACCAGCAGTTGTAAAGCTCTAGACCAGCAGTTGCGGCCAATCAGTTATCTCGTGTTGAAACCTTGTTGTTCTATAGCTCAGTCTAATGGTGGTAGTATGACAATGCAATTGCTGCAAGTGAGTTTTATTTCATGTAGGCTGTCCTGCTGTACTGTCCCCTCCCTGGTACTTACTCAAGCACCGCATCACAAGTTGATGGTCATGATGGCAAACACAGTTTTAAGTGAATAAAAGAGGACCCGTCAGAATATTTAAAATGGAAAATATTCATTTATTTAAGGCAGCACACACATTATAAAAATATGACAAATGCACTAAATATATAAAACAGCCTTAATATTCATCTAGAAAGACTTCGACAATAATTTAGAATACAATTTTCTGAAAATGAAAATAGCAAATACAAAAGACAAAACATAAACTCTCTCATACAAAAACAAAAAACATTGCATTGATAAAACATAGACTTAAGACATAACACATAACAAATATTGTAGTTCTGGTCTATAGTTATGTAACAATGTAACAATATTGTAGTTCTGGTCTATAGTTATGTAACAATGTAACAATATTTTAGTGCCATTGATAGTTACACCTTCATATTACTTCTAATACAGTGCTTTGAAATGAACACTAAAAACTCAACGTGGCATGATGAGGCAACGTTTGCTATGGCCCTTTCTCAATGGTTAGAAACATGATTCTTCGCATCCTCTCCTCCACCCTCCACTGACCCTCCACCCTCCACTGATTCTTCGCATCCCCTCCTCCACCCTCCTACTCAATATACATTGGAGAAAAAGATATAGGTTCCTCCCAATTATATTTTAGAAGAAGTGAGTGGAGGATGGAGGAGAGGAAGGGAGGAACCGAGTTGCTGACCATTGAGAAAGGGCCTCTGTAATCACACTTTCTGTTTAGACAATGACCGAGGAAGTAATATATTTTATACTGCAGGCCAAAGGTACTTCAGGGGTGCATCTCAATAGTTTAGTTCAGTTTAGTAGCCTCCTCTCCTCGTTCCCTCTCTTTCTTCTGCACTGAACAGAGAGCAAAGAACAGGTGAATGAAATGTAGTGGTTGCCTCCAGGGAAGCTACTTTCACCTGTCCAGTTTCCTTTTACATCAGACGAGATGAGGAGGGGAGGCCACTTTAGACTGTCACTATTATCCCCAGCTATCTTGGGATGGTGATTGGACAATATCATGGATGTTTAGGAAGCATTAGCTTGTTTCCCAGTGAATAGTAGACATGCTCCTGGCATGTCATATGTGTCTCTTGTATGTGTACGCATGTGCATGCATGTGTGTGACTGTGTGCCTTGTGTGTGTGTGTGTGTGTGTGTGTGTGTGTGTGTGTGTGTGTGTGTGTGTGTGTGTGTGTGTGTGTGTGGCCTGTAAGGGTGTGTGTCCTATATGTGTATCAGTCCTGTATGTGTGTACATGTCCCCTGTGTGTATGTCCTGTATCATCTTCAGGCGTTGAGGCTGTACTCCTGCTTGTAGCAGCAGGGTCTGCAGACTGCAATCACCAGGCCGTTGATTATCTGCAGCACACAGACGATGAACTGGATCCCACTCAGCCCCAGTAAGATGGAGAGCAGGGTAACATTCCACTCCACAATGTTGATAGGCTGCATGCACCTAGACCACGACTCTGGCTTAAAAAGATATCTGTAGACAGACAAACAGAGGGAGAGGCCACATTCCAGTGTTTATTGCTGTGTGATGTAACTGTATTTTATGAAATGTTGAAATGAAGAGTTTTCATTTTCAGTTTCCACACGCACAGAGACACACGTGTGCTATTGCAACATCTCTGACTAAGACTCACAGAGTCACTTTTACAGTAAAAGAAAAATCTGATTTTTTTTTATTACAGTTATGGAACCTACCTGCCCCCATCATCAGCGAAGTGATAGCCCCATCCTTGGTCGGTGAAGCAAAATGGTCCCTGCAGCATGGCAAGGGCTGAGATGATGAAACAGTACCCCGAACCTGCGAGTCCTATCAGGGATGCCATGACCGATCCACACATCTACACACACACACACGCACACATACACACACACGCACACACGCACACACACACACACACACGCACGCACACACACACACACACACACACACACACACACACACACACACACACACACACACACACACACAGAGGGAGAGAGAGAGAGAGAAAGAGAGGGAGAGAGAGAGATAGAGAGAGAGAGAGAGGAACAAAGAAACAGAGATGAGGTTGAGATGTGCCGTTATGGCTTGAGCAGCTGCAAAACCATCGCTGTGGGAGGAATGTGTGGGTGTTATGTGGCTTACCACTGTTACAAACTAGCTTATACACAGATAGCCCTAGCCCTAGCCCCTGGGCCCCTCTCTCTTGGCCCAGATGTTTAGTGTTGTCTGTGGGGATATACCGCCCCATCTATTAGCTACTAATAGTGTAAGTGGGGGCCTCAGATTCATATTAGCTTAGCATACCCCCAATAGGATTAGTATGAATAGCACACTGGTGTTCTTATGGAGTTAACATAGCCTGGCTGTAGCATAAGCTTAGCATATCCTTTGTTAGGTTTCACATGGCCTGTTTGTAGCCTAAGCTTAGCACAATTCCTCATAGTGTTAAGATAAGCCCCTCTGTAGCATTAGCAATACTCACCATTATGCTCTCATTCCAACAGCAGCCTGTGCACTTCCCCAGGCTAATGAACACTCCAGCAGGCAGCAACATCTATGGAGAGAGAGAGAGGAAGATGTCAGTTAGGGTCAGTAACTCTGATCTGAACACAGTCAATACTACAGCACAACATAATTCAGTTTGGTAGCCTACAGCACCTACTACCACAGAAACAGCTTACAGTACAATCTCCTCCAGCATGGAGATTTATACTTCTGACCAATCAGATCACTACAGAGGTTGAAGTAAAGGCCTACACATCATATAATCATATACTATAGTGTGACAAAAGTGGGCGTAGCACACTAATGCGCATACCACATAATCGCAAGGTCCCTGGTTCGATTCCGACCCTCGACACGTCTTGAATGTCATCCCTCCTCTCTTTCCCATCCTTCCTGTCAATCTCGACTGTCTCTATCCCAATAAAGCAGAAATGCTCTAAAAATATATATTTCTACAATCTATTCCTCCAAATTCCAAGTCATTCCTCATTTATCAAAAACATTGATGAAATGTCACTAGAATCCATCAAGACGATTTCTGACTGTAACAGAAAATGGAGATATACTTAAAACCTCTTTTATGATGGAGGAAATGGACGAATTTGTTTTGTTACAAACCCATGGGAGGGGAAGGAGATAACAAACTCCTCCTTTGTCCTTCATATATCATGTCCACAGCCATAAGGGAAGTCCCTGTGGTCCTTGAGGTCAAACCATACCCACACACACATCCAGGATGTCCCCCCTCACCCAGCTACACAAACTTCAACCCCATCCCACAAAAAATAACACCAGATATTCACTAGAAATGGTGATGTTCAAAAGGGATACAAAAGACAAAAAAACGTAATCTTATAAAAAAATATAGGCTAATGTAGTCAATGGTTGTATTATTGGAGTTGATTTACATTATAGGATAGACTAAGTGAACATTAGCTATAGTTCAGATGGAATATAATAAACAGAAAAGATAAAACAATGATGAAGAAATCGAATCAAAACTTTAAAATTCTAGAAAATGTAATTCTATTAAATGTAATTGTGTATCTTAGAGAACCCTCTGTCTACCATAGTACTCACCAGCACGCCTCCTCCACCAATGCCCATAAAGAACCAGACGAACCTGGAGATTCGGTCATTTTGGACGTAGGCGATCTCTCCTCCAGGGAAGAATAGCAGGACGTTGGCTAAAATGCAGCACAGTGCAAGGGGCAGGAGGGCAAAACCCAGGGAACGCGCAAACCCCACCGAACACATCACAACAGCGGAGGAGAGGAGCGGAGGAGAGGAGTAGAAGAGTGGAGAGAGAGGAGTGGAGTGGAGAGGGATGGGAGCGTTGGAGTGGAGAGAGAGAGAGAGAGAGAGAGAGAGAGAGAGAGAGAGAGAGAGAGAGAGAGAGAGAGAGAGAGAGAGAGAGAGAGAGAGAGAGAGAGAAGAGAGAGAAAGAGAGAGAGAGAGAGAGAGAGTGAGTGGGTGGGTGGGTGAGAGTGAGAGAGGTGTGGGCTCTGTCCACACCACACAGCTATAATCCAGGAAGGAAACTGAGGAGTCTCCAGGGTGTAGGGTTTAACTGAGGAGTCTCCAGTGTGTAGAGTTGTTTTAAGTGAACCCTCCAGCTCCTGCCAGTTGCTGACTGAGGGCTGTGACGCAACACTCTGTTTTAGACGCGGAGGGGGGGAATAGAGGGGACGCCACAGGAAGAGGGGTGAGAGAGAGTTTGAGTTTGACCAATCTCAGAGGGGTTGGAAGCATTCATGCTGAAAATATGACAAATCCCTCAGGAACTGAGGAGTATGTATGTGTGTGTGTGTGTGTGTGTGTGTGTGTGTGTGTGTGTGTGTGTGTGTGTGTGTGTGTGTGTGTGTGTGTGTGTGTTTCCCTCCCCAGAGCTACAGTAGGCTGGGTCTCACACTGTATTCAAAGCTAGAAACTTGAGAGACTAAACAACAACTTTCCTGGAGGAAAGACATCAGAATATTATCAGAGTTACTCAGCACACATCTAACATTCTTTAGACGGTGTGGAAAACACCCTTCCAATGTCACTCCACAAGCCAATCAAATAAATAATCTACAAATGTACTGCATGATAAATGTACTGTAAATGTCAGCCAGATTAGAAAACTAATGCGTGTGTATCTTGAGCCAGTTCTATCTTAAATTTCAACAATTTCACTTCTCGTCCAAAATCAACCCATGCCATCATCCAAAATCAACCCTGTTGTGGTATCAGATAATGAGTCTTCTTGGGGTATTTGACTGACAGCTGAAGGCCACCTGTGTCTACCTGATCCAGCGATTCTCTACCTCAACAGAAGATGGCATCAGATGAGCAAACAAAACCACACATAGACCCCAGGGCACCTCCATGAGACTACCCATTATTGCCACACTCATCACCACACAAACATACAGTAACGCATCATGGTCCACCTGACCAATCATTCCTTCACTTTCAAGTTATCAATAGGGAGTTGAGTATTAGGGACAACTACTACTGTGCAGTTCAACATTTAAACATGTGATTGAAAGTGTACAGTACACTGGGTACTACGCTGACATATAAGCAAGACAGGAATGCAACAGGAAAGTGCATTATAAAGAGCTCTCTCTCTCTCTGTCTCTCTCTGTCTCTCTCTGTCTCTATTTCTCCCTCTCTCTCTCTGTGTCTCTCTCTCTGGTGATCCAGGATTAACCCCTGTTGTAATCTGGTATAACGAACAGGCACGCTGGCCGCTAATGAGCAACGGCTGCAATTACTGAATGGATTATGTAAGAAAACAAACTGTTTAGGCCACTGAGTACAGTGTTTCATTATTCAGTTTGCTGACTGACATATTCCATGGGATTTGAGGTTGTGTACCGGGGGAATGCTTTAAGGCGATAAAACAGAAAACAAAAGTACAATCCAACTCAGTGTCATGGATTGGTTTGTTGTTTGTTGATGTGCGTGTGTGAATGTGTGTGTGTGTGTGTGTGTGTGTGTGTGTGTGTGTGTGTGTGTGTGTGTGTGTGTGTGTGTGTGTGTGTGTGTGTGTGTGTGTGTGATAAAGCACAGACAGCTGAACACTAAAGTTGATAACATTATCCCCCTCAAGGTTCATTGCCCTTTTTGTTGGTTCAAGGCAATATTAAGGTGTTTTCCTGTCTCTAAAAATAGTCAGAGATAACACCCACAGTTGTTCCACACCCACCATAGTGTATTGTCTCTGTATGGCTGTAAGACAAACCCTGCTTAATAACTCTATTAGTGTGTCTCTAAGATAGTTTAGATGAGTCTCTTAGACTGTTGGTCGTGGTCTATTCAGTTTAAATTTAGTAAATTCCTGAATTTAATTATAATTCAAATTCATTGAACGAAAAAAATCATCATTGAAAATAGATACCAATATTCAAATATTGAATGATAATCACTCTCCTGGATTTACTTGAATTGAGATAGAACTAAACCCCAACCCCAACTGGTCTCCTAACCCCTCCTAACTCCCAATAGCCTAAGTCAGCAGTTAGGACAGAGTGTGGGCTTGCTGTAGAGCCTATAGCGGGTTTGGGCGAAGGGGAATCGTGCACTTTGGACACAACTCGGCTGGAGGTTGTGTTTGTGCAGATTTTCCAGTGGCTCTGTCCAAGTCTGCGACCTTACTGGCCTGGGCTGGTCCCTATAGACCTCCATCACTCCAGAGACAACACAGTGTGTGTGTGTGTGTGTGTGTGTCTGTGTGTGTGTGTGTGTGTGTGTGTGTGTGTGTGTGTGTGTGTGTGTGTGTGTGTGTGTGTGTGTGTGTGTAAGGTGGGGAGGTCGGGGGGTGGGGTGGACTAGAATGGCTATGACTCAGACAGGAAGTCCCCCCTTCGCCCTCTTCCTCTCAGAGAATACGCTGTGACATTCAACTGGTCTGACACACTGGTCTGTTATTCACTGCTATTCACTCAAAGGGATGTAGTCAAGGCATGGCTGAACAACAAAACACCAGGAGAAGACATTTTGGGAATGATGCTGCTGCTACTACAGTGTAGGCACTTGTGTGACAGGAAGGACACAATTTGTAGTCATCACTACACCAAGCAACTGTAGCTACTGTAGCTAGCTATACTGGATAGCTTATTCAAAACAGAGAAATACCATTGTTTCCATATGATGGGTAGAGGATCAAACCGTTGGACTAATGAATGACAGAAAATAAGGGCATCCGTTTTTTCATCGTTGGCCAAGTCTTTGGCACATTGAATGATGAAAATGAATCACAGCTCTTTCATAGAAGTTTCATCAAGTTTGAATGCTTGCTTAAAATAGCCTGGCAGACAAACAACTGATTCATACTGGGGATATGGTCAGTGGTTCTGTTTGGGACCAGAAGACAGTGAAGAACAGGAATAATTCACATGCAAAAAGCGCAAGACGTTTGTTAGTCTTTAGGAAACAAGATATGAATACAAAGCGTTTAAAATATATATCAGGTACATTTTCAGTCACTGAGGTAATCAGCTTTTTGAAGAACGAAAACGAAGACTGTTTTAGCATCTTATCATATACAGTACAGATTATAGTACAGTTCACAAAATCACTAAATTCAAATAAAAACTCCATATTTCTGTCCATACAGTATATTTTGTTTATTACAGTATTCATACTGTCTGAATTATTGCAACTTTAACAAGAGAAGTCTTCAAAATAAGTGTTATACAAACAGTGTACAAACAGTGTTATACAAAGAGAGTTTGTAAACTAACATAAGCATAGGTACAAAACCTTTTACTTTCGTAAACAGTGAATGTCAAAGAGTTCAGCTACATTACAAATCAGAGGTTGTCGTGGAAATCTAGGGTTACCACCTTAGTATTTGGAGAGACTCTGCACAAATAGGCCCGTACACAATATATGTTCGATTTATTTATTTTAATGGTTGCAAGTATGGCAGTCTGTTAGAAAGTTACAGAGAGTTAGAAAGTTACAAACATACATTTATACTTTCAAACCCCCCAGGGCGGGTCTTCACATTTCATATCTGCTTCTCCCATAATGCACAGTTATAGGCACACTTGACCAGACATCTGTGGGTCCTGTGAAACATACATCTTTCTCATATGCCTTGGCAACAACACATCCATATACACTCACCGGCCACTTTATTAGGTACACCTGTTCAACTGCTCGTTAACGCAAATATCTAATGGTGTGGGGGATATTTTCTTGGCACACTTTGGGCCCCTTAGTTCCAATTGAGCATCGTTTAAATGCCACAGCCTACCTGAGTATTGTTGCTGACCATGTCCATCCCTTTATGACCACAGTGCACCCATCTTCTGATGGCTACTTTCAGCAGGATAACGCGCCATGTCACAAAGCTCACATCATCTCAAACTGGTTTCTTGAACACCAGATCTCATCTTAGGGATGTCGTGGAACGGGAGATTCGCATCATGGATGTGCAGCAGACAAATCTGCAGCAATGATGCTATCATGTCAATATGGACCAAAATCTCTGAGGAATGTTTCCAGCACCTTGTAGAATCTTGCCACAAATAATTAAGGCAGTTCTGAGGGCAAAAGGGGGTCCAACCTGGTACTAGCAAGGTGTACCTAATAAAGTGGCCGGTGAGTGCATGTGTTCCTTCTTTCACGCGCATCCATATGTCTGGCTTTTAGCACATTTTATAAGCATTAGGACTTATTATTATTATTATTATTATTATTATTATTATTATTACTTCTACTTCTCTACAGTTACATTTATGGCATTTAGCAGGTCATAAGCAATGCTTCTACTTCTCTATTTTATTAGTCTACTCAAGTCATAAGCAACGGGTGACTCTCAGATCACACAGTTGTTACAGACAAACATTCATTACATGATTAATGCTTACATGCTTATTTGCTGATATTTGCTCTCTGGTTCCCTCCAAATGAGGTTGAGAGGGGAGAGGAGAGAGAGGTGGTCACTAGTACCCCTGAGCACATCCGTCAGCCCTGGGGTCTGTTCCCGCCCACAACACCCTGACCGCCGGGTTAGCCTTCTGGCCAGACGGGCTCCACCAATCCCCAACAGTGATGACTTGGCCCCGCCCAAACTGTGCCCGCTCGTGGCCAGTGATTGGCCAGCTCACAACGTGGCCCCGGCTCCCCAGGATTTCAGCCACACCTTGATCCACACCGTCCTCCAGGTTCAAACGCCACTGCAGGTCTGAGAGAGGACAAGGGGGGGGGGCGCGTTCAGATAGAAATATATCACAAAGAACAGATACAGTATATCAACGAATCATGATCTATTGAACATTGAAGACCATCTTTTATTAATGACAGTTGAATTAGGGGGGTTAGTCTGGGCTGGTACAAAAACTTGCACACCTTGTGGCACCCCAGTACTGGAAACTTCCTTTGGTGGTTTACTATCCTATGCTCAAACCAGTGTTTCAGGAAACACACTGACATATAGCTGACCCAACCTCTGCGTCATGTTACAACTATGGATGAACAGAGATGCCTATTGTGAATAAACATTTTATGGGCTGCCACTGCCAGGGTGGAATATTCAAATTAGATTGTTGTCCTCGGCTAAGCAAAACATAAGAGATACAGTGTACTGAAGAAATTGATATTATGTGTAACTACTTCATGCATTAATCTTATTGCAAATTATATTGTACTTTCTTCATATGCAGGCGATTGATCACTAATATTAGTAACAGTCATTACTGACTGAAGGAGGAGTTTGTATGCTACTATATGCTACTGCAAGACTGCTGATCTGATCTGTATCATTGCTTTGCCCTGAATTGACTAAACACCTTCCTTGCATTCATAAGGCTACCTTATCCTGTTGTTGTTTACTCCTAGCCCTAGTCAGCCAGCCAGCTAGTCAGCTGGCCCGGGGCAGCGTCAAGCACGTGAGGAGGGGCATTAGGACCAGTCCTCCTAATGCAGCCACAATAATCACATTTATATGGAGTCTCACTGCAGGGGAACAAGGGACAGATGTAGCATGTGGCCTGTAGCCTGGTTCACACAGAGCTTACCAGCCTTTTCCAGATGCACAAACACACGAGGGGCGTCTACTGCCTGCTGGGGGTTCATCCCAAACTCCACAATGTTCAACAGCACCTGAGGAGAGAGAGAGAGAGAGAGAGAGAGAGAGAGTGAGAGAGAGAGCGAGAGAAAGAGTGAGAGAGCGAGAGAGAAAGCGAGAGAAAGCGAGAGAAAGAGAGAGAGAGAGAGAGAGAGAGAGAGAGAGAGGGGAGACATGGCCCATTAAATCACTAGGATAGCAGACAGGGTATATATATGACATATATATGACATATACTATATATGACAGTTAATGTGAGGTAGAATAGTCCAAATCTAGCTAATAATCTATAGTTGGGCTATATTGGCACTCTTAGAGTGTGTGTGTGTGTGCGTGTGTGTGTGTGTGTGTGTGTGTGTGTGGGTGGGTGTAGACACCTGCACGTGTCCTTGCGGCTGCATAAAGCCCCCCATGACCCCGTAGGAGCAGAGTAGTCGTCCTGAGGTGGGGTCAGTCAGCAGGGCAGGCATGATGGTGTGGAACGGCCGCTTCCCCGGGCCCACGCAGTTACCATGGCTACGCTCCAGGGAGAAGTTGGCGCCGCGGTTCTGCCAGAGAACACAGAGAGCTTGGATGAACTAACTAGATGTTTTCTAATTCTAATTCAAAATTCAGAACATTTTTTTCCTCTAAAAAATAACTTTTTACAGTAAATACCACCGTGGTTACACTGAATGAGTCATTCAAATTGTCAACATACACTGTATAGACTGGTTAATGGACAACCAGTGGGACACTCATTGACAAATTAAAGGAATCCCTAGACTGTTTGCTAACGGATCTAATGTCCTCAAATCAATAACATTATCACATACACATGCGCAAAATATTCACTTTGTATGTGGAATAAAATGCATAGAACAGAAATGGACTGTCCTCGGCAGGACTAGGTGGGACCCACATGCAGTGTGAAGCCACAGTCTTGCGGTACCAGGCCCGTTCCAAAGCTCATGTAGACACTGTTGACAAAGGAACAGGCGTTCCCTTCCTGGTCCACTACGGTGAAGTACACCGTGTCACTTCCCTGGGGTACACCATGTTCTGCTGCACCACTGGCCCTAGGACCAACACACTGTAGTTAGCACAGATCTGGGATCAGATGACTTTTCCCCTCATCGTAGCTTTAACAATACAGTATGAGAAAGGTTCACCAAACCTGACCCTGGACCAGTGCTTAGGGGTCACTTTGACATACTCCAGAATGAATACTGCTCGTTAGGGTAACCCTCCCATCAGTTTTGCATAATAGACTCATAACAGCAGCTGTGGGAATACTGGTATTATAGATACTGTGCAGATCTACTTAGATAGATGTTGTGCAGATCTACTAAGAAAGATGCTATGCAGATCTACACATCTCTCCATGATGATGGGATTGTTATAGCTATGTTGATGTGGTTCCTGAGATGTTCGATAATTCTCCACGCATGATAAAGATCTGGTGATCTGTGCAGACGTGTGCAGAGTCTATGCATCTCAACACACACTCCATGTGTGCAGCGCCCAGCTCAGGAGGACCCTGGTGAACAAGCCCACTGTTTGTGAGAGAGCACTACGGCTAATTAAGCTGCAGGCTCTCAAAGCAAATAAGAAGGTCTTACAAAGTCTCTCTCAGTGGATTAATGTCAACACTACTGACAACAAGCACTTGTTTTGCAAGACACAGTAATTACTTTGGCGACATTGCACTAAAGCAATTGAGAGCCTCACGGCATAACTGTGTGAGGGTAATTCTCTCACGCTGGCAATTTAATCTTCTTTGAGTCTTGCAAGGTGGAGGAAAGGAAAGATACTTTCAATTACATTTTGTAGAGATACTGTATTTAACACCATGAAAACACAACAGAAATAACATCAATATAATTTTGAGCTGAGTTAAAAAGCTACATTGGTCTCCACAGTTACAGTGGCTGTTTACACCACATGACTGTGAGTCATATTTGAATGTTTTAGTAGGTGTCCCTTCTATAATAGATAGACAGCTGTTAAACTTGATCGAAGCAGCCGTGACATGGAACTAGCGCCCGCTGTGTGTTTGTCTTTCATTTAGCATAACCAAGAGTCCAAAGTCTGCAAGTAATAACGACCCCTCAGTCCTGTCAATGTCGCCAACACACACACACACACACACACACACACACACACACACACACACACACATACACAGACACAGACACAGGGGTGGGGGCACTGGTGATGGCAGTGCTGGGGGGTGAGTAAACACTTATATCTAAAGCAAGCAGAGGGTGCCTGGCACACAAAGGTACCCGCTTAAAGGGACTGGGAACTGGGAGGGAGAGGGAGAGGGAGAGGGAGAGGGAGAGGGAGAGGGGGAGGGAGAGGGAGAGGCCAGGTGATGCAAGGGGTAGCAACGTGAGAACATTTTTCTCTGGTCCTTGAAAACAAAAAAAATTCTCATTCACTCTCCAAGCCCTGATCCTGTCATGCCCCCAGTCTACTACACTACACACACATACCGGTATACACACACACGCACGCACACACACACTCACACACACACACACACCCACCCACCCACGCACACACGCACGCCGACCTGCGTGCACGTACACACGCACCCACACACACACCCACCCACCCACCCACTGTGGTCTCACTTGTCCATGCATATGAGCCGGGAGCGCTGCTTGCTGTAGTTCTTAGACAGTAGGCCCTCCAGAGGCACCGTGACGTGGTCTGGGTCGGCACAGTAATGGGCCGTATCAGTCACGCTCAGCTTCAGAGCTTCAGTCAAAACATGGAGGTAACTAGCACTGTTGTGGCCCATCTCTACACATAGAAACACAAAGAGAGGCAGGATGCTTTACATGAAACAAAGTTCATAGTTAACAGCTAAGCTTGTAACTATCTATTGATCTCCTCCCCCACAATCAATAGGAGGCTTTGTCTTGGTAAAGGACACACACAACCAGTTATGGGGAGAGGATGCAGTACCGTTGATAAGGAAGCTCTCCAGTATGTTGGGGTTAAAGGTGGCCTATAGTTGGGATGAGGAAGGTACCTTGAATGGGGAAGTTCTCCAGTATGTTGAGGGCGATCAGTGCTGCCATGCCCTGCCCGTTGGGAGGGGCTTCCCACAGTCTCACGCCCTGAGAGAGACCACAGAGAGAGACTGTCAACAAGAGACACACGAGATAAGTCTTCATTGACATCACAGTTGGCCTACAGTCGGCCTACTACAGTCTGACAGAGAAGGAAAGAGGTGTGTGTTCAGTTCACAATGTTGCAGATAGAAATGTAACGTATAACACACCTCATATGCAGCAGACCTTCTCTATCGGATCGTTCTGTGACGTTGCCTTGATGTGTCCTTTCCCATACATACCCTGTAATCGGTGTGGATGGGTTTGACCTCTTCGGTGTCGTGGGTCTTCAGGTCCTCCAGACTCATGACCCCTCCGTTCTGTCTGATGACATCAACGATGGCCCTCGCCACCCTGCCCTCATAGAACCCTGCTTTACCCTGCTGGGAGAGCTCCTGAGGGAGGGGACACAGAACAACCAGTCAAACAGTAAATCTGTCAATAAATCAAAACAAAAACAGAAGATGGCTGCTGGTAGCTTGTATTTTACCTGGGATTCGCATGCAACAAAAGAACACAGAAACACATACATAAGTAATACAGAATCATGTGCATACAGAGAAAGCAACAATGATATACAGAAACTACTAGTGCTGTCTGTGCAGGGGCAAAGGAGAGAATGTTAACAAAGCAAACAGAAACACACAATGGTAGTACATTCACTGCATCTAGCATTGTACAGTAAGAACATAAACCACACATGTATGAATAGCTTCTATCTTTACAAGGCTATTCAGCTAACATACAAATAACATACAGTAAACACACATGAATAGACAGACAAACATTGAGTGTATCATGACTAAGACAGGAGTGTCTGTGTATACAGGACATGCCAAACCAACCCCTGAGGGCTTGCCTTGGGCCTCCCCATAGAGATAGAAACTGATTAGTTAGTTAGTGATGTCATCAGTTAGTGATTTCATTGCACGCACGCACGGACACACACACACACACACTCACCTGAGGAATGAAATGGCATGGAATGCCATGGAAACTAAAGTGACACAATGGGAGGTCATATTAATGAATATCTGCTTATTGGTTTTCAGTTACACATGGGTGGAGACAGTAAAGATAATGAGATGTCATTTGTTACTCATAATGGTATCAGTTGGGCTAGTGATTCACACTGGTAATGTAGGTGTGCAAGGACCAAACCTGTCAGAGAAGGCGCCAGGCAGAGATCAAAGTTGAGACCCACACCCCAGACACTGTCTGAGTCATGTTGAACACCACTGATACTCTCATTCAAGCATGTGTAGCTACACTACCTTATGTTCTCAAAAACGTTGGTAGAATAGCATGCATTGTGAATGACAGCAGTGAGACTACTGGGCAGACTAGTGAATGTATCAGTCCGTCCCAATTCAGATACTTCGCTTTTGTCATTTAATTTACTGTAGATATATTTGTGGTCTGATTCAGTAGACATACTCTCAACAGCACAATGCCATTACATCTATCAGTGGTCAGAGTAAATAGATGTAGCCTCTAGTTCAGGAGGTCAGCGCAGGGTTTATTTTCCTAACTCTGATCCGTAATTACCTGGAAGGTCTGGGCTAGGCCGGGATTGGTGAACACCTGGCCGTGATTTGGTGCTTGGCCTTCAATGAGTAAATCTCCGCCCAATTCCCTACCAGCAGCCCTCATGGTGGCGACGGCTTCGGCCCAGTGGTAGGCAGTAACCTCAGCAACGGGGAAACCCCCCCGGGCCAGCTCCGTGGCTGGCTGCAGGACTTCCTGCAGAGAGAGCTGGCGAACAGGAACAGGAAATGCCAGGAGTCACAACCTCACAAGACATGACCTCACAGGAAGTGGACAGAGTCCAGCGGAAACACATAGGCTCAACCCCACCACTCCCAACAGGAAGGTGTAGAGAGAGAGCTTCTACTACTACTACTACTACTAACTAAACTGGCAGGAAAGAAACAGTCAACCTGTACTGGAAAACACACATGCTAAGTCCACCCCCAGTCCCTACCTAGACCCCTCCGTGTGTAGTGTAGACCTGAAAGGACTAGATGATGAGTGAAGGTGATCTCAATGAGACTAACCTGGATAAATTAAGTTACAATGAAGAACCCCAACATAGAGATGGGTAAAGGTGGCAAAATATCTCCTTAGTACTGGTATAAATGTGTTCTAGTTTACAGAAGTTCTGTGATCTTGTTTAGAGAGGGTGTGTATGTTATCTTTCCAGGTTCAGGGATGTTTAAGTATCTTGTTATTACGAGTATATAAATGTTTAGAGATCATGCCGTCTCTATCTATACACCGAAGCAGGGTGTATACAGTTACCATCATAACTGATGTTCTGGAGACCAGAGTGAATATAAAAGTCTAACATTTCCATAAACAAAGCAACAGCTTACCACAGGAAGCTTGCCATGGAAACACATTATAAGTGCCTGAGAGGAAAGGAGCCCTGGACCCTGGCCAAACGTAGGCCTATAACCTACCAATGAGGTCTAAATATACCCAGGGAGGACAGTGAGTGGGAGTAAGGGCCATGAAGAGTTCTGTACAGTATCGCTTCCACAGGACGAGAAGGAGAGAGTTTGGATTTGTTCAATTGTCGCTATGGATATACTATTGACAAAACAAGGATAAGGAAAACAATGAAAAGGGAATCATTTCGGGGAAACAATTAATTCAGATCTCAGGCAAAGACTAGACTAGAATAGAATAGAATAGAATAGAATAGAATAGAATAGAACAGAATAGAATAGAATAGAATAGAATAGAATAGAATAGAACAGAATAGAATAGAATAGAATAGAATAGAATAGAATAAAATAGAATAGAACAGAACAGAACAGAATAGAATAGAATAAAATAGAATAGAACAGAATAGAATAGAATAGAATAAAATAGAATAGAATAGAATAGAATAGAATAGAATAGAATAGAATAAAATAGAATAGAATAAAACAGAATAGAATAGAATAGAATAGAATAAAATAGAATAGAATAGAATAGAATAGAATAGAATAGAACTTAATTGTCCAACCAAAGGTGGGTTTTCTTTATTATCTTTGGCCTCACCTCAGGCATAACAATAAGTAGCTAAATGCCTTGAGTAAAAAGGACCTGCATCATGATCATGGGTGAGAGATACCTTCTGACTCCCAAACAGTCGTACAGTGTCACACCAGCCGGCAGCTGCCCCTGGCACAGTGACATTCAGGGCATGGAAGGGTGGGATAGCCTCACTGTAGCCCTGCCCCTCCAGGTGGTCTATAGTCTGGGCTCTGGGGGCTCTGCCACTGGTATAGGAGAGACAGAGAGATACATCAGTTCATGACACACACACATACACGCACAAACACACACACACACGCACATGCACACGCACGAGCACGCACGCACAACACACACACACACACACACACACACACACACAGATAGAGAAACACACACACTCACACACACACACACACACACACACACAAGAACACACATGCAGACACACATACACACACGCACAGTGTGATACCAGTCAGCCACAAGCAAACATTCCTGTCTGCTGTTTCACACCAGGCCTTTCACATGTCCAGGCCACCATGCTGAGGGTCAAAGGGGAAGCAGAACACAATAGAAGCTTAATAAACACACAGCCAAGAATAACACTGGTTATTACTGAGTCAACATTACCCACATACACTATAATACCACAGACACAGACACATTATGCCTGATAATAATCCTTCATTAAACTACAGGAAGGCATTAATCACTGACTACTGATTGATTGAGACACAACATTATTATATGAGTCTATGTTTGACGTTGTGTTTACAAAGGTAGCTCCAAATGTAAATGGGGAAAATAATCCTCATGGCACACATCCTGATACATACACCCTGGTACATACTCATACAAGAAACTGCCATTGTCACCCCAGGGCCCAGGGGTCACTGGCGGGTCTGTAGTAAGAGCACTGAGATTGTCCTTATATGACTAGCTTGACCCTTTGCTGAGTAATATCATGTTTTATCTGTGGGGTGTGTGGTTTACATAGGCCAACACACACCGATAATGAAACATGCCAATCCATATATGGTCAATGAATATGACAGAACAGGGTGCTCCTGAATATCATGAACTTCAGTTGAATAGGCTACACTAATTTTCATCAGTGCTTCTCAGGGAGGGGTAGGCTACTATACTTCCTTAGGAGTGTGGTATCTTGCACATTAAACTATATGATGAGGATATTTCTTGAGAGGATTAAGCTACTGGTTTAAATGGCTTTATGATGGTTGGTCCAAGGTGTTGTGGGTTTGATTCTCGAACACAATCACTACTAGTGAAAGCGTCTTCTTGATGTGCAAACCTCACCTTCCGTTCAAGCCGCGCACCTCTCTGGTGCTTGCGTCATAGAACAGACAGAAGCAGTCCCCGCCAATACCGGTGCTGAACGGTTCTGTCACAGCCAGAGCGGCTGCCACGGCAACGGCAGCATCAGCAGCATTCCCGCCTCTCTTCAGGATGTCTGTGAATAAGACGGAAGCAAGGAAAATATCAGGTCAAATTGATTAGTGTGAAATGACAACTGCCTTAGGCCCACTGCTCAACAGAGGTTAATACGTCAAGGCATAAACTTAATTCAATCACTCGTAAAATAGGGTGTGTGCAACACATGCACTTCTTCTATTCCCACCATTGTCAAAGTGGGGTATCGATCTAGGGGGTACGCGAAATAAATCTGTGATTTACCTTCCCAAAGTAGTCCTGTTGAATAGCCGACTGCAGTCTCGGTACCAAAAATAAATGCATGCACCCTATCTAACAGAATAATATTATCACAATGTCTAATATGTAAGGGATAATGTTCATAGAATATCAATTGGGCTACAAAATAACCGACAGGGGGTACATGACTGTTAAAAGTTTGGGAAACACTGTTCTATTCCATACCACATCTTGGGAAGACGAAGTGCACAATTAACACAACTAACTCATCAATGCACAACTATCTCACCAAGACCGATGTTTGATGCCAGGGGCTGACTTGAAGCCACGCAGCCCTGTAGGCAAACAACAGGTGATCGGCGTGATGTGAAGGCAAACTCGGGCTCCATGCTCCCTTTGTAAATAAACCTTACAAACTTATAGTAGGCTACAAGCAAAATGTCTTCTGAAGTCACTGAGCAAAGTTCAGCCATAAAACAGGGTATGACTGACATGCGCGTTTGACTGTCGATTTGACTGTCGACTGTTTCTTTGGCTATTTGTTGTCCATCATAGCCGCTACACGACTATAAATCAATGTAAATCAATCCTTAGAGTACAATTATTGTTGTTACTTTGTATCGCTTGCTTCGCCTATGATTACTCTGGGATCGATTAACTTAGGAGAAACTGTGGATAAAAGATAACATCAATGAGTCCATTGAGTTTGTCTTTTCATGACACCAGTGTCAACAAACTGCACCAAATACATGCTTAATTTTGAAATAGTAACAGTTTAAATATGTAATGGTTATTACTTAAAGACCAGACACAAAGTCTACCACTAAATGTAATCCTGTCTATTTCAAAGTTATGGGCCGAAGGCAATAGCGGACTGGCCATCTGGAGCATCGGGAGATTCCGTCCCAGTCCGTCACTGGCCGAAGGTGGTGACTGGTTAAAGTGTAACCAACTATGCCTACTCTAAAATGTCTATGTATTTTATTGACCTAAAGAGAGGCCTAGTTTAGTACAAAATATGGATAGTAAAAATATCTGCTTTTGATATTGCAAATCTTCTTTATGTAATCTTTCTTCCTCAGTAACGTTTCCAAGCTTATCAAGGTGTGTGAGGTGGCCTTTATAGAAATGGTTCATGTTTCAAACTGTATTAATTAAAATGTATTCTGTAACACACTCATATTGTATTAAAGCACTGTCTGACGTATTTTAAACAATGCTGTGGAATGATGAGTGGTATCTAAAGCATATAAAGTGTATGCCCAGAACAACATAAACAGAGGGAAATACTCTAAAGTATGAGGAAAAGTATTCCTCCAACAAACAATTTTCCCATTGATAACCTCCCATGCCCTCCAGTGTGCGTTCAATAACTTCCATGTCCTCCACCAGAGTGGGGCCAGGCAGGCAAATGCTGTAGTAGAACATTAACTACGAACCAGATGGTTGTCATAGCACAGACGCTGTAAATTGAATTTAAGGTAGTGACATCATGCAGCTAGTGGGCTATATATACCTTATCCTCTGCCCCATCCCAAAGTGTTGTGTTGAGACAGTTTGGCGGTACCTACAGCACAGGTATAAGGGACTAATTTCTTTTTACAGAGGACCTACATAGGAGTGTGTGGTGTGAGAGCTTTTGGAGTGTTTCCTTTAGTGTTTTGGGCCGAACTGAATCATCATGTGTACGGGAAGCTTTGCCAAGTGTCTTGGTATCACCCTGATGCCCCTGGCTATCATCTGTGTGCTGTGTAACATCCTGCTGTTTTTTCCTGGAGGGGTACCAGCCTCAGAAAACAGCCACATCACTGATGAGGTCTGGTACTTCGGAGGTATACTGGGATCTGGTGTTCTAGTAAGTAGATTAAATTATTGGAAAATAATAATTGGGAATGGAAAATAGATTTGGAGTAACACCTTAGCAAATTGTCTTTTCTAATATAAGGCTAAATGTGTGATTTCAATTGAACGCTTGTTTTATGATTTGAATATTTCTATTTAACAAGTGAGAGAAAGCATGTCAATGATTTCATGAATTGGAATTAGCTAAAATAGTAATTGGATAGTATTTTGAAACCAGAGAATTATAAATATTCCCTAGTCATTACCATTTCAGATGGAGGTCATAATGTTGTGCATGAATAGTAAGTAGGCAGTTGAAGTTCTTGGCCTATGCTTTGTATGTTGATGGCATGGCTTTACATCTTGAGTGAGATGGAAAAGCTATACTGCGTACGCTCCTGGCCAGAACATTGATTGAATAACAAGCAGTTAGCAAATATTGCTGAATAGAAGGCGTATGTGTCAGAAAAGGCAAATTCAATCCCATGCCTAGAGTGTGTATGGGTAGGGCATACCGTTTGTCTGCGGCAGCAGGACCAACCACTAGACCATCCCTAGGCCACTGTGTTCCGGTCTGGTTGTGTTGTAATGCCCTGTAAAGGTTGTGATGTATATTGTACTGTAATACAATGATGTTCTGTATCTTCATAAACAGATGATCTTCCCAGCGCTGGTCTTCCTGGGCCTCAAAAACAATGACTGCTGTGGTTGCTGTGGCAACGAGAGCTGTGGAAAGAGATTTGCGGTGAGGAATTATGGGAAAAGGACACACTGTCATAAACACATACCAGCTAAAAAATATACCTCTGTATGTACTCTGTATAAACAATACATTGAGAGTGGTGAACAAACTCTCTCTCTCTCTCTCTCTCTCTCTCTCTCTCTCTCTCTCTCTCTCTCTCTCTCTCTCTCTCTCTCTCTCCTTCACTCTCTCTCTCTCTCACACACACACACACACACACACACACACACACACACACAGATACAAACTATTATACTTTTATATAATAGCTAAATGCAGAAACAAAGGCCAGGCATCAATGAAATACTGCAGAGTTATATTTTTCAAATTGATCCTCAACCCTGCTTTCAGAATGGGCCGAATTCAAATTAAAATGTACTCAATGTAAGAAATGAATCAAAAAATTAATCGAAAATGTGCCCCTTTGTTTAGACATTTCCAATTCAGAAATGTAATTTCAATTAACTTTTTCCATTGAATGCATTCAAATTCAAATTGACCCCAACCCTGCCTGCTCTCCACCCAGCCGGTGTTTAATACTGTATGAGCGACCCTCTAACTGAGATCTACCATTGATCTTACTGTTTGATGTGTCTGTCTGTATCTCTCCCCAGTCGTTCACGTCCATCATCTTCGCCGCGGTAGGAGTGTTGGGGGCCGGCTACTCCTTTGTTGTATCTATCGTTGCCATTAACAGAGGCCCTATATGTCTGTTTGAGACCACCAATAGTACCACCAGTGGTACTGAAAGGTTATGGACATACCCCTTCGTTGAGGGGTAAGTACTGTTGTGACCCCTCAGCTTCTGTGTCTGTATGTTCAGAAATGTACTATAACTGCTATTGTCCCTATTGTATTTGAAAAGTCCCCTATAAATGGTCTACAGTTGCTCAACCTAACCACTATCAACTGCCAGGTTGTAGGATGAGGTTTGGATTATGGGTAGGAGTAAAGGTAAGGTCTAAGGTTAGTGGATAGTTAGTTACAGTGTTAACATCTATAAAGCATCTCTCGTGGACTTTCCTTTATTTCCCCCCTCTGACCACACACTGTGGGAGGCCTGTACGTTGGCAGTGTCTTCTATAAATAATGTATAGTGGACCAGTCAAATAATATGACCCCCTCCTCCCTCCTCCTCAGTAACTACCTGTCTAACCACACCCTGTGGGACGATTGTAAGGAGCCGGATGGCATTGTGACATGGCACTTGACCCTGTTCTCCATGCTGCTGATCATGGGGCTGCTGCAGGCCGTGCTCTGTGCCGTCCAGGTGATCAACGGACTCATAGGATTCATCTGTGGAGACTGCTGCGGATGCTGTGGGGTAAGGATGGAGTAGAAATGTATGGAATGCGATAGAATGGAATGGAATAGAATAGATTTCAGTTTTGCTCTCCTCCTACAAGACAAAGTGATTCTCCATTGAAAGTGCATTCTAGTTCAGGGGCGGGCTTAATCTGTGTTGGGGAAACTGCCCCTGTGTGTTTGGATTTGAGCTAGGGAAGATTTTCGTCCAATGTCCATGTCCTGTGCTTGTCTTTCAGAGTGATGGTGCCGTCTAAGAACACAGGTTGAATCCCCAACAATGAGATTGAAGACTTCCTACAAAAATTGGCTTTCTATTATGAGGTGTATGGTTTCTTTATGTATTTTTACAGTTTTTCAATTTGTCTTTTATTTCACATTGCATTTAGCTTCATTCTTTTGCTTGACGGTAAAGCTTATGATGGCAGAGGACATTCAAATGCTACATTGTTGAATATTTATTTTGTTTTCTGTATTAGATTTTCTATTTTGTACATTTTTTTAATGAAAATAATATAAATGTATTTTCATCAAACCTTTGATTCTGTATGTACAAAAATAAGTGTACTTTTTACATGTTGCATCATGGGAACATGCTATATCTTTCAAAGAAATTTCTGAAAGATTACTTTGAAACTGAAATCAGTTGTCTCCTCAAAAAGTATGTCTGAGTAATGCCAGTATGCTTTTGTGAAAACAATTAAAATCCACAGAACCTTTGCCTGTAATCTTATGTAATTAGATTGCAAAGCTGAAAGCATACATGGATGTCCCCCCTAATTGTAAAGGTGTATATGACTGTCCACACCTGCATCAGTCTTATTTGATTAGCCTCTGGCTTATGTAACTTTATAACTGTATTCCATGTTGTTCCTGCTAATAAGGGAACATGGCTAGCTTCCCTCCCCTGAATCAATACTGTTATCTCTCGTGGTGACTATGGAGTCTTTGTCATGTTGCTTAATAACTGGCTTTATGAGGAGGTCTGTTACCCAATACAAGACAAACACTCTGCCGTCTAGCTTTCTCTTACCAAGGCATCATTTGCATTTACTGTAGATGGTTGGATTGGAGTTGTTGTCATGGGGGCATATAGCACTTCCGGATGTAGTGTGATTGGATCTATAGCATTATGGTTGTCAGCTTGAGGTGTTATTCAATATAAGGAACGGTTATGCCTCTAATTGTAACACCAAAGCTTCCTGATGTGATATGATTGGCTGTGAGGTGAGAGATGTTATTCAATATCAGAAACATAAATAGAAGTCTATGGTATCTATTGTCTAGGTCTAAAGACAATATAGTATGAGGTCTTTCATCCTGAGTACCATCCTGACACCTAGTGGAGAGATGATACAGCTTCAGACTGACCACATTGGAGGTTTCCCAGACAAGGAGTAGGCCAAGTCTGGATTAAATAGCATTTCAAATGGAGATTCTCAGTTGAAGATGCTTTTTAGTCTGAAATGTAGGCTTAATTTCGGTCCAGAAAAACCTGCCTGCTTGAGTCCTAATACCTTCTGTGCTTGACAAGGAGGTGTACTTTAAAGTAATCAATAAAAACAACTCACAAGACAATTCATGGTTCCGAAACCAATTTATTCAGATTTTTTTAAAACATGTTACACGACTTAATTGTCATTTTTCAGAGACTTTGTGCCGAGGTTACATTATTTCAAAATGAACTCCACACTGCCAAGAAGATATGGCCATTTCTGTTAGTGTGTGTGATTTCACAACTCATCATCATCATCATCATCATCAGACAGCATGCCTTCAACATAATCATGCCTTAACCCGTACCCTCTACTAGCCTAGCCACACAACCCCATCACATGCATTGTAGCTGTAGCATAGCCGTAGCTTAGCCGCTGTCCATTCCATTCCATGCCACTCTATATGCACCAATAGTCAAACGTGTGCTCCACACCACATCATTTCATGTCTTCAAACTCCCTATCAAACACCACTGTGTTTACCCCTGTGGTCTCAACCCCATCTCTCCAGGTCTTTTTAGATTAACAACATGACAATCCATCAATCAGATACAAATGCATACATATTCATAACCATTTTCTTGAACTTGTGCCCCCCCTCCATACTGGAGCGTGTCAGGCCCGCAGCCCAGTGACCCCCTCAGTGCTTCTCTGTTGGTGCTAGAACAACACTTCATTCAACAGGAAAGACACACCAGAATCCCTTTCTACCACACAACGCGGTATCCCAATAGTGTAAAGACGCTCCCTCTCCTTGTCTCCTTTTCCTTCACCTGCTCTGATCTGAGAACACAGGACAGACATGATGGTAGACTCCTGTGAGATCTACTTTCACCCGTCCGTGCAGACGAAGCAGAGACAAGGAGGGAAGCTGCTTAAGACTATTAAGACGAACAAACAATGTGGGCGCCGGCTCTGAGCTTCATGTAATCATCATTGGAGGGAGCCCTTGTCTTTCAATAGGGCCTGGGTATCACAGGGCACGATTGGGTAAAGGTCAGTGTCCCCTCTTTCCACCCTCTAGGCCCATCCCCCTCCCACCTTGACGTTAGGACGTCATGAGCGCAGTGTTGGCTGTGCCCAACGTGGCACGTTGTGGCGTGTTATTGAACGCCCCTCCAATAAACTTGCCCTTAACCCTCCTCCCTCCCTCATCCCTCCCTCCCTCATCTCTCCCCACACCTGCCTCTTCCCATGATCCATCACCCTCTCGCCTTCTCAGTCCTAACGTTCTACAGAGTAACCAGAAACAGTAGTCGCCATATAAAGTCGGGCTATAGACCACCTATGCTAGAAATAGCAAATATGTCATTCAACATGCAATACAAAAACTGAAACAAATGTAGAAAAAAAAAAAAAGATCAAACTGGATTGTACAATATGAGGGCTGGCAAAATTAACAAAGATCACTATGCCAATCCATGCCAATCCAATCTGATAATTCAGTAAAATCCTTTAAACGTAGGCACAATAATCTCAGGCCATATAAAATACTATTGTTGCATATTCTCCGCAGAACAGATATTAGAAAAACGTTGTCCTTTGGGTTTATAACAGCTCTACCTCTGCGAGCCCATAGACAGACCAAGGACAGAGTTTGCTTATCAGGGATTATCAAGCCTCAATGTACATTTAACCAAAACATCTACCATTGTGGGAGTTTCTTATGATCATCTAACTTCAACATTCACTTCAATAATCTGATATCTTTGAATCCCATGCTGATTTGTAGTGCTTTGAAATCTCAATTTCATTTACAAAAACCCCACCTAAAAATCTCTAAAAAATAAAAGAATCATAGCTCTTGATAAATACTAAAAATGCAAACTCTATATTATAAGTCCTACAATGGCACCAGATGCAAAGAACCCATCTAGGCTATTTTTTTTACAGTATATAAAAAAGAATACTGTAGCATGATATAAAAAGTACATAGTATAAAACACAAGTCTACTGTATTTATGCACAAAGCTGCATAACTGAGGCATGAGCTTTAGTGTTCTAATAGCTACATTGGAATCAGCTTGAGTACAATTATTAAAATGACAAAAACAAAAACACGGTTCTCTTTAAAAAAATCAAACGGAGTACAATTTTAACGTTTTTAAAGCTTTTGTAGTGACATTGTGAAGAGTAGGAAATATTCATTTGGTATAATAACCTTAAAAGGAGGACAAAACCCTTTGTTCTTATGGCTGCTCTAATGAGGAAGAGGTGAATCCCAAGGTGTTTGTGTTTGTCAGCAGAACCAACAGTAACCTAGCCTATGGAGCTCAATATTCTGAGCCCAGAACTGTTGAACTGTTTGGCACTAAAGACCTGTTACATAAAACAGTTTACAGTGCTGAGGCCCACAGTGGTCCATTTTACATACAGGACCAACCTACAACCCTGTAGCCATTTTAGAACAACTACAGTAGCTTAAGCAATAGCGCCACCTGCTGGCCATAAAGCCTCCCTGCATACGTTTTGATAGCACAGTTATGGCAAAGAAATACCACTGGATACCAATCTGTGTTCTCCAAGTATAATTGCTCCACATTGAAAGTAAGTCACCCCAAGAGAAAAGGAATGATGTTAATAAAATATCAATTGCAGTTCCAAAACAAGGGTAGTAGGTAGAAATCAATTAAATCACCTCCAACTTTGTTCATTCACCATTAACAAATGTACTGTTTTGTTCTCTCACGGCTTTGGTTATTAATACTCTTTGGCTGTGTTTCATTGTCCATACTTGCATACCACCTAGGACAATACATTGCCTGATTCTATATGGTATACTAGTGTGGATATTGGAACATAGCCTTTTATCTCTTTGTTCTGAACTCTGAGGGATATGTCTGTAGTCTGGCAGCGCTGGGGCAGACAGACAGAACCGAGCGCAATGTTACACATGAAGAGAAGGAAGGACGTCAGAAAGAGAGATACGCTGATTTAAAATAAAAAAGGTAGCACAGATGTTAAGAGTCTTTAGATATGTGGAGTGAGTCTTTTCATCCCGCTGGGCATCTGGGAGCATCTAGCGCATGTGTGTGTGTGTGTGTGTGTGTGTGTGTGTGTGTGTGTGTGTGTGTGTGTGTGTGTGTGTGTGTGTGAGTGTGTGAGTGTGTGTGTGTGTGTGTGTGTGTGTGTGAATGCATGGCTATATATGTGTGTCTTTCTAAAGCCAGGTGAGGAAGGGCTCGCTCTTGTTGAGGACTGACTCCACGTCGTTGAGGATGGGGATGAGATCTGCGCCCTCCAGTGTGCCCAGGTCAACGTTGGTGCCAGGCAGTGAGTCCAGGAAGTCTGGGAAACGGCTGTGCTGGGGCACGTTCATACTGCCACCCTGAGCCATGCTCTCACCTGGGAGAGAGACAGGGGGGAGATAGGTGAGACAGGGGGTGAGAAAGGGGTGTGTGTGTGTTTGTGTGTGTGTGTGTGTGTGTGTGTGTGTGTGTGTGTACTTGTGCATGTGTTTTAGGACCTACCTGTGTCCATCTCCTCCATGTTGTTGAGGAAGTCCTCCGGGGTGGTGGGGATGCTGTAACAGCCCAGACCCAGACCACTGTCTGTACTCTGCTCCCTGGAGTGCTGGAAGTGACCGCTGTGAATGGAACACACACACAATCATTACACCCAGGTTAACCATTATCCTAACCCAGAAAAGACAGATCATGAGGAAGAGAGGATAGGTAGAAAGAAAGGAGAGGAGAGAGGGAAGAAGTGAGAAAAAGACAGGAGAGGGGGAATAAGGACAGAGTAGATAGGGGAGAGAGGGAGAGAAATAAGAAAAACAAAAGAGAGAGGGAAGTGACAGAAAGAGATAGTACTTGCCTGTTGAGGAAGGGGTCAGAGCCATTGGTGGGCATGTTTCCCTGGGTCATGGGTGCTGGGTTGGAGCCGGTGGGCACTGGTGCCATGCTCTCTGAGTCCATGGGAAGCTGTCTACACAGCGCCACCTCCTAGGGAGAAGCAGAAGCCAGAAGGGGGGTGGGGGAGGTGGAGGGGGGGGGGGGGGGGTGAAAAAAGGGAAGGAGCATGGAATGGGGTGACATGCATTGGAGGAAAAAAGATGGAGGGGCGATAGACAGGGAAGGTGAGGGGTAGGTTTATGGAGGGGAGAGAGAAAGAGGGTGAGAGAAGAGAGGAGGGGGGAAAATAGATTGAGATTACTTAAATCATGCTCGTTATTGCAATTCAACAATTTTACAAAGTCATATTCATCTCAATTAGTGCAAGAATAACTTGTGTGAACACTTCAGGTGGATGAAGACCAGAAGTCTCCAAACCAGTGACCAGATGAATCTCCTCAAACAGTCATTATGTGAGTAAATCATTGGAGTAACTTCAGAGTCAGATTCAGAGATACACATTCGCACGGTTATGCCCCTGGACAGGATTGGCTGATAGTCTTAAAAGAAGTGGGCCACAGCATCAATTACAAGTGTTAGCTTTCTACTGCACAGATAACCCTAACCTAACCCTGACATATGAGGCCCGCACGCACGCACGCACGCACGCAAAAAGGTGCGGGAGAGTGAAAGGTTAGGGCTCTTTGTCTTCTATGGGCTCAGATAGGGAGGGGAGGGGAGGGGAGGGGAGGGGAGGGGAGGGGGGGTGCCCTACCCTCCTCCTGCCCTGCTCCCTGACACCGATTGTGGTTGTATCAGTCACTCTCTCTCTCTCTCTCTCTCTCTCCCTCCCTCCCTCCCTCCCTGGGCCATGACCAGCTCCTACAGCACCAGTCACCTGAGAGACAGCAGCTTGAAGCTCCCATTCACACTGACTGGCTGTTCATTCATGTGACAGTGAGGCTCGAGGAACAAACACAGGAACTAACAGGAAGGGGGTTTCCAGCCTGCTTGAGGAAGGCTTTATGAGAAAGTCGAGAAGTGTGAGTGTGTGACATTGGAGCTCTCGTAGTCGAGACACACATGCTCACACCTGCAACTGCACGCACGCGCGCGCACACACACACAAAGACACACACACACACACACACACACGTGCAATCGTAGACAGACACACACAGTTCAAGGGGGAGGACAGTGGAAAATGGAGATGCTCCTGCCAAAACGACATTCCTGACTCATCACTTTTTTTATTCAGTCCGGGAAGAAAAACACAGATGTTTTTACCTGAGTAAAAGTGTATACACACACACACACACACCTCTCAGACCATGTCATGTCTCTCCCCTTGGCCAACCCTACAGGCCAAAAAGCCCAGCCAGAGCTACTCAGGGTGGGCCCAAGGAGTTCTGGGTAAAGATAAACACTTCCTGGATGAGGTCATTGCCCGGACGGATGATTAAGGCACCCAAATTGTAAACAGTGATGGTAGAGAGAGTGGTCTCTCTCAGGGTCGACTCTGTCAATGTAAATACTTGTCTTTATGTGAGTCTTCCTGTAAGAACTGCTGGACCAAAACAGCTCTTAAAGAGCAGTTACCATTTTAACCACTAGGGGCAGCTAATGCTTACTTTATGCCCTACTATCCCCCCCTAAAACAAGGCTCTTTATTACCCTGAAATGGTGAAAATCTGGTTGTTTTATCCTTCTCTATTAAACAGTGTCAGAACTAACCCAACCCTTTTTCCCTTAGTGTTAACACTTCAGGTAGGTCTGACAGGATCAGAAGTGCGGGCTATTTGGTGGAACTGTAAACTGTAAACGATCTCACTAGCTTACTACTAACATCTGGGTGAAGTCTCCATCACAGACCCATTCCTTAATAATGACCTGATCCTCAGACTGGACATGTATCATGTATGTGTGCACACTCGCTATTTCTCTCTAGCTCCAAACAATCCAACATCTGTCCAGTTGAAGAGGGCTCCATTTCCTATCCTCTCCAGATGGCTTCTGGGAAACTGCTGTCATGTATGATGGGGGACTTGAAGAAGAAGGGGAGGATGACTGAGGAACTGACTGACTGACCTCTCTGGTCTGGAGGGTGGGCTGGGCTGGGGTAAACAGTAGGCTTGTAGACCTAAACAGGAAGGCTGGGAATAGAGCAGGCCTCCCTGTCTGTGGGACCACAGGGCCTGGCTGGCCGGAGAATACACACTTGACTGGCCCGGGCTGGGATGGAGGGGCTCATAAACAAACGGACCCTTTTGTTGTCGTTATTGTTTTCTTTCTTTCTTTCTTTCTTTCGTTCATTTTCTTT
The DNA here is from genome assembly GCF_951799395.1 of Argentina silus. Lineage (NCBI taxonomy): Eukaryota > Metazoa > Chordata > Actinopteri > Argentiniformes > Argentinidae > Argentina > Argentina silus. The sequence goes on along the minus strand of NC_139660.1, from coordinate 7,184,142 downwards.
CTTTCTTGAAAAGGTACGGAGTGAGGACTGAGGTATAAAGGGTTTAAGTGGAGACTGGGATCGGGTTCAGGGTTTAGAGTTTAGTTTTAGGGGTTGGGATATGTAGGCTTAAATGTTTGAGGCTAGCCTAGTAGCATATGCAGAATTTAGGTTCAGTCTGCCTGGTTTAGGGACTAGGGTTTAGAAGGTTCAGGCTTATGGACCTGTGATGTAGGATTGATGTTATATGATGGGGCATATATATAATAGGGTTGGGTAAGGGGCTGGGGCATAGGGTTTGGGGACTGGGGCTATAGGCTCCTGCAGGGTTGAGGTTTAGCCTGCCTCACCTGTCTCATCAGCTCCTCCTGTCGTCTCTGGATCCTCTCTCTCTCCATCTGGATACGCTGCAGCCTCATCTTCTGCTGGTGCTGCTGCTGGGCGCTAACGCTAACGCTCAGGGGGCTGGACAGGCTCATCATCCCAGGCTGGGAGCTCTGCTGTTGGGGGAGGGAGGCAGGCGAGGCCAGGGCTTGGGCCTGGGCCTGCTGGGGCTGGGCCTGCTGCTGTTGCTGCTGTTGCTGGGCGTGTTGAAGGTGTTGCTGGTGGTGGTGTTGTTGGGACATCACTGTAGAGAATAGAGAGGTGTTATTAGAATTATATTTGAACTACTGCATTTTATTCAATCCAATACTGAGGATTTTATTCAATCCAACCTCAACTATATGTGTTTTGTGATTTGGTTGGATTTGGTTAGATTGATTCTATAGATAGATTTGATCAGATAATTTCTGGAGGTTTTAGGAGCCCTGTCCAAGTGATCTTGATTAAGTCTGTACACAGGCTTTAGATCACCCACATGTCTACAGTATTAACACATGAACAGGGGCTTAACTTAACACTTTGAGCTGATCTTAGAGCACCAATGACACATCACTCTTTTCCACACCACTGCTTGAGGAGTGAGACAAAGTCCAGCCAGGGTATAAGGCTTCCGCACCCACGCACCCACACACCCACACACACACACACACACACACACACACACACACACACTGTACAAGGTGTACATCTCTAAACACTAACTCACATATAAACACCAGCCAGAGATTACACAGAGTGCCAAAACATGAAAGCTGTGATAGAAACAGCCTGACCCCCTCAGCTAGAGTAAACAGAAACTCAGCCACGTACCGGCACTCTAAAACCATCACAGTAATACAGACTCCTGCTCTGCTGCTTAAGAAGGAAACCAGATGCTCTGCTCAAACTCAACGACAGTAACCTCGAGCAGCAGACTAGGCTATTCAGGAAGGCCACAGGCAACAGGCACTTGTGTGTGCTCGGAGAAAAAAACAAGTTTAGAAGTGAGAAAACGACTTGTGGACTTACTGGACGACTGTCTTCAGTAGCTCAGTTAATCATCAGTTACCATTCTATTCATGACGGAGAAATCATTATCAAGCCATGAGTTGGTCACTGTGTTGCTAGGGGGGTCGTTAATCATTACAGGGCACTGTGTCGGCAGATAGATACCTGGAGTTCCCAGGAAAGGGTTGGTCTATACTGTAAAACCTAGCCAACCCCTAATCCTAACCTTAACCATTATGGGTATGAAACTAAATCTGACCCCACATCAGCTGTTAGGGGCAGCAGCGGGGCCGGCGTGTGAGGCTTAGAGGCACGTGGAGTGGAGATGAATGTAGCTGAAGCAAGGCTGAGGACAGGTCAGGACACAGAGGCAGAGTGAT